>NW_025391237.1:0-7789 GCF_016433145.1 Gracilinanus agilis | reverse complement strand
GAGAGAGAGAGGAGAGAGAGAGAGAGAGAGAGGAGAGAGAGAGAGAGGGAGGGAGGGAGGGAGAGAGAGAAAAGGTTATATATAGCAAGGAGATGGCAGTGATCTATCTCTTAGTGCAGACACTCGGGGTGAACACACACACACACAAAACACACGGCAGGGGGCCCCAGTTTGAATTTCTGCCTCCCCGCTGTCCTTGTGCCAGGGCAGTTAAGAGCAGCATTGCCAATTGGACGTGCAGGCCACTTTCCCAATGCGACGGAAGGTGGTTTCTTCTTCCCTCTTGTTTCGGCGTCAAAGAAGAGCGATCCCAAGTCACCAGATGGAGAAACCCATTCATTCGCTCAGGGTTTCCAAGCTGTTTGAGAGAGCACAGGCAGCAGGGGGAGCGCCTTGCTCGCTGAGCGCGAGTCTCCTTCTCCTCCTCCTCCTCCTGCCTTCAAAGTCGGGCCCATTTCTTCCTTCCAGCCCCCTTCCCCCGTTTTCCTAACCCTGAATTCAGTCCAGGATTTATTAAACCCCATTGGATTTTTTCCCCTCGGAATACATTTAAAAATTTTTATTATTTTTTAAGGAGGACCCGACTACGCTAGTGACTTCTTGCTAAATTCAGGTGTACAGGGAGAGGGAGAAGGAGGCTGGATTTTATGACCGTCCCCCAAAGAGAACGTCCAATCTCCTCACCCCAACAAATTTAGATCCAGAACCGGAGAGCCCAGAGGTTTGGATGCTGGTGATGGACAGGGAGGGGACCTTAGTCCTCCAAACGTACTACATACAATCAAGGAAAGTTCTTGGTCTTAAGTTTTAAACCGTGGGAAAAGGGGGAAAAAAATCTTCCAGGTGGTTGCCACCCGCCCCGTGGACGTAAGCAAGAGATGCAAAATCCTGTCTCGGTTTTAGATCCTAGGGAGGATTTTTGTTTCTCTTTTACATTTTTTTTAAAGGAAGAAAAATGAGACCCAGATAACAGCGACCAGAAACTGTTAAATATGGAAATGGGATCAATCTCTGTGCCAGAATACTTTATAAAAAGGACAATTTCCGGGGCTGGATGGTCGGAGCCGTCCCCAGCGAGTCTGGAGAGCGGGTAGTGGGAGAGGGGACCACTCGTGGCAGCAGGCGAGGTGGACCCATGAGGCCGAGGGGAAAGTCCGTTTTTAAAGCATCTGACCAGATTTCTAACTGAAACGGCAAATACTCCTATGCTAGCACAGCCGAGGTAGATGGCAGACAATTTTACAGTAGAAAACAAAACCAGAGTCCAGCCCCAGACACCCGCCGAGGAGAGGGCTCCAGACGCAATTGCGGGTCAGTCACCAGGGGGATGGGTGGGGAGTGGAGAGGGCGTCTTGGGAGGGGAGAAAAAGGAGTCCAAGCAGCTTTTGATGTTTAAAATGAAAATATTAGGATTTTTTTTTTACAAAAAAAAAAAAAAAAAACCTACAGAGAAATCCCTCCCCCCTCCCCCATGTCTCTTGCGCGCACACACGCACGCGCACGCACGCACATACACACACACACACATACACACACTCATACACTGAACACTCTTCGCCGAGCCGCCGCCTGCCCCGCGACCCCGGACCCGCGGGGGTGGGGGTGGGGGGTCCTTGGGCACAAGGCTTAACGGATGTGGTCCGCGGGCCTCCAGCTCTCCCGTCCCCGGCCCCTAGTGTGCCTGCGCCCTCCTGGAGCCGAGTCGTGCGAGGGAAGGAGGGCGCAGGAGTTGCGGACAGGAGCCCAGGCGGGTGGAGAGTGCAGTGCGCGGCGCCTCCTCTGGTTGTGGCGCCAGCCATCGCCGGTCATCACCGGCCACTGGCCGAGTACTTGGCCTTGGTGATGAGGTATAACACGATGTCCTGGTGACCCCCGAAGGCGGCGATGTGCAGCGCGCTCCAGCCGTCGCGATTGGCTAGGCGGATGTCGGCGCCGAACTTGACCAGCAGCTTCACCAGCTCCAAGTTGCCGTCGATGACCGACTGGTGCAGCGCAGTCTGGCCCTCAGGCCCAAACGAGTTCACGTTGAACTCGCAGTTCGTCATGTTCTGTAGCAGCGACTGCAGCTCCTTCGTGTTTCCCTTGCGTACAGCCTCCTGGAAGATTCGCTGGCTCTGAGGGGCCGAGCAGGTGGACAGCTCCGCCTGGCTCATGCTGCCTGGCCCGGCCCTGGGGCCTGGGACTGGGAGGGGCGCGGCGGCGGCGGCGGCGAGGCCCTCCTCAGCTCCGGGGCGCGTGGGCTGGGCGCGGCCCCAGCAAATCTCCAGGGCCCGGAGCTCGCCCAGGCCGGTAACGCTTCTCGACCCTGGGGCTGCGGTTGCTGCGGGTGGCAGCGGTGTCTGTGGTGGTGGTCGTGGCCCCGCAGCTCGAGGGCTTCGACTTCGGCCCCTGTCTGCCTCCGGGGATGCAGGGGCGCATGGAAGAATCTGGCCACTCAGCGCTGCCGTCCAAGACCCAGGCCCCCAGCACCGGCCGCTGCCCGGGCCCCTGCGCTTGCAGGCGGGGGCCGAGCTCCCAGCCGGCTTGTGCCTGGGGGGAAGCCGCCTCCTGCCACCACGGGGACCCGCCGCTGCATCCAGCCGGGCGGGGGCCTAGCGAGGGGACTGCTGCTGGGCTTCCCTCAGCCGGAAAAGACTAGTACGGTCGGAAAGTGGGGGAAGGCTTGGGGAGCAGACGGCTTCTTATTACAACCAGGGGTGCATGTCCTTCTGGAGTCTGATTCAAATGCAGCCCCACGCGGCCTCTGCTCCGCTCTGTCGCAGAGATGCAACCCCGGGGCCTTTTAGGCTGCTTATATTTGCATAACAATGGTGCACCCATGACGCCACCACCGAGCTGGGAGTGGGGCTGCCTATTGGGCTGCGACCCACGTGGGGGTGGGAGCAGGGGGCGGAGAGAGCGTAGTTAGCCTTTGGGGGGCGGGGTCACCCCCCAGACTGGCGGCTGGCGGGGAAGGAAGGAACGAAAGTGGAGATCTTTTAGGGGGTGGGGCCGGCCCATGGCGGGAGAGGAGACCCCCCCCCCCTCCAGCTCCCCTTCAGCCCCTAGTCCTAAGGGCCTAGGAGGCCTCTAGCCCCTGTGCCGATTCTGTACTTTTCTGCCAGACCCTAGGGACCAGGACCCGTAGGTTGGAAATGGCCAGAAGATTGGCCACTGCCCAAGGACTCGGGGGTGTCAAGTCCCTGGATGCAGAAGGGACAGGGGTCCAAGAGCTGCAGGAAAACCCTCTGGTGTTGCTTTCGTTTGCTCGAGGTACAGCCAGAGGGAGCCAGTGAACAGGACAGAGGAGCAGACGAGTGGAAGTCCCCCGAAGGAGAAATGTGTGTGATGCAGGTAAAAAGATGTCAGTTTATTTACGAGGTGGAGGAAGTTACATACTCGCCCGACACACACACACACACACACACACACACACACACACACACACACACACTCTCTCTCTCTCTCTCTCTCTCTCTCTCTCTCTCTCTCTCTCTCTCTCTCTCTCTCTCTCCATGTCTTTTTTTCTGACAAGAATCCATTTTCAACTCAGCAATTTCCTCGACAATCAAGCCGGGTGGAAGAAGCCACATTTTGGCAATTTTTTCCCTTTTGATGTACCCAAGCTTGGTGTGTGTTTGGGAGCTCAATGGCTTATCGGACCCTTATGAAGTCAGAGGGCGAAGTTGAGAAGCACGGAGGGAAGAGGACTAGCCCACCCACATTTGCAATGCTCAGTAAGAATATATTCTGTAGTCCAATTTGACCTTAGATACTTCCTAGCTGTGTTACCCTGGACAAGTCCCTTAACCTCCACTGCCCATCCCCTTACCGCTCTTCTGCCTTAGAACCAATACACAGGAGTGATTCTAAAGCGGAAGGTAAGGGTTAAAAAAAAATACTATCCTGTGATAACTACCAAAAACAAGGTTCTTCCTAAGAGGCAGTTTGGCAAGTTGGAGAAAGAATGGCCTCCAAGCCAGGAAGAAGCTGGGTTCATTGAGTCTTGTCTTTGACACTGAGTGACTTCCCTACCCTCAGCTGGATTCTAGGCTACTCTTTTTTTGGGGGGGGGGAATATTTTTCCATGGTTCCATGATTCATGATCCCCCTCCCCTCCCTAGGCTACTCTTTTTACAGTAGTTACAAGGAAGATTTAATGACCATTTTTTAACTCCTAGGAGTCAGTTCTCTGTACCCATGCAATCCAGTCCTTGTCTCTATTGACTCCCAAAGAAATCCCTCAAATATCCTAAAGTTGAAGATTAAAGCATGGGAACAGGTCCTGAATGGGAAGCCTAGGCTGGCCTGGAGGCGGAAACAGAGCCCATTCCCACCTGAGCTAAAAAAGCATCATCCACTCTTTTCTGTTGAAATTCCTTCTGCCAGGTAAGTCCGGGGAGGAAGTAAATTCACTGGTGAGATAGAATTCTGAAATGACTCATTTCTAAACAGTTTTTTTTTCCTTAACTGACCAACATAACAGTCAACCTATTAAAACATGTTTGCAGGAGGAGACATTTACTTGTCAAATTTTCTCATTAGGTTTTTACAGTTTATAGCTTGTTCTGTGGTCGCTGGAAATTAAAAAGGAATAATTTCTCAGAGTTTACAGAGTAAGATGCAGTCCTTAATTGTCTGACGAGTCGTAACTTGTGTTCACTTTGAAGCCAGGCCTGGAATTCATCTTAACAAGGTACCTCTCAAGTCCCCTGTGGGTTGGCTAAGACAACAATTTACACAATGGAGGAGTCACTGCAGAGGAGAGGAAATTTGGGAAAAGGGAGCCTTTTGGCTTGCTCCCGAAGAAGCCGGTCTTCAGAAGAGCTGGGAAAGGAAGCAAGGCCTGGTTTTTGCTCTATTCTCACTCACTTGCTTCTCACAACTGTGTCCTACTTTCATTCTCCGAATGGTGAAATTGGGGAGTAACTGAGTGTAGGCCTGGAATCCAACATGTCTTCTTGGGAGAGATGTTATATAGAGTCACGAAGGGGAGATTATTTCAGAGCTAGTCAGAAAATTGGCCGCAGAGCCCAATCTGCTACCATCTTGTCTGATCTGGGCTACAAACAACTGATTTGCTAAGACCAAGAAGGGTTCTTCTGGCATTTTGTACTAGGATGTAATTATGTAGGCCATAGTGCATAGCCTATAACAGCTTCCTAAATCGAGAGTGGGAAGGGACCTTGGTCGTCATCTAACCCAACCCCTTCGTTGTACAGACTGGAAACTGAGGCCAATCGAGGTTAAGTGACTTGCCCCAAATCACAAAGTAGGAGCTGAGACAAACCTGGGTCATGACTCCATCACCTTTTTTATTGTACATCCTGAGTTGCATCCATTCATTCATTTGTTTCTTTACCTTTTACCGAGTGTTTTGGGCAGCTCAGTGGCATGGTGCTGAGCCTGGGTTCAAGTCTGGTCTCAGACACTTCTACTGACTAGTTGAGTGACCCTGGGCAAGTCACTTAATCCTGTTGGCCTCAAGTTTCCTCATCTGTAAAATGAGCTACAAAAGGAAATGACAAACCACACCAGTGTCTTTTGCCCGGAAAACCCCAAAAAAGGTTGTGAAAAATGTCTACACAGCACAGATCACCTACCAAACATACAAAGGGAGACTACCAAGATTTACCTGCTAGCTAACTTTAGTACTTCTGATTTATAATATCCATCTCCCCATTAAATTCAGACTTCACTTGGGAGCCCTCTTTCTTTGAACAAAAGTAGAGGAAGGCAGTCTTGGGGCCAGTCCTATTCAAAGAATACTCTGGAGATAATGATAATAATCATGATACTCCAACCTCTAAAGTTGATGTTATCTTTGTGCCATTTTGGACAGTCTCCCTGCCTCAGTTTCTCTTCATCTATAAATGAAGGGATTGAACTAGATGGCTCCTGAGGTCCCTCCCTGCTCTGGAGCTCTGATCCTAGGAATCTGCATCTTTAGCATTCTTTTTCTTTTTTAAACTCTTACCTTCCTTCTTAGAATCAATACTGTGTGTGGGTTCTTAGGCAGAAGAGCCTCCAGGATAGAGCAATGGGGTAGGGACTTGCCCAGGTTCACACAGTTAGGAAACAGACCGAATTTGAACCCTCTGGGTTTTGGCTTTCAATTCACTGAGCCACTTAACTGTCCCCTTTAGCTTTTTTTTTTTTTTCAAACCAAAGTCCAGTCAGTTATCTCAATTGATATTTAAAATGTGAGGGAGGAGGGTAAGGGCAGAATAACTTTATTTAAATGAAAATCAACCTGATATTACAGAAAAGGAAATTTCTCTAGAGAGAAGTCCTGACTTGTCCAGGGTGAGTTCAACTGAGTCAGTAACAGATTTGGGCCCAGAATTCAAGTCTTCCAGGGGCTAAATTATAAGGAATATAAAATAAGAGGTAGAAAAGGAAGAACAGAAGGAGAAGAAGAAACATAAAATTGTATCAGGGCAGAAATATCCAGATAATTGAAGTGTCTGGGGGGAGACCACATTAAAGGAACCCCCCTGGGGATCCTTGGAGAGAGATTGGAGCTAGAAAGGAACCTCTAGCTGAGTACAAATGATGTAGCAGCAGGTCTTGACTGAGAAAGTGAAACTGATGCTACTATTTCAGTTTTCAAGCTTTTTCCACTCATAACTAGAGTTGGACATTGGTCTGGTGGAAAAGGATGTACCTCCTGCTCACATTAGATCTGAGTATGAGGGTCAAGGATCTGCCTGCTTGATTCCTGCAAAAGCTGCTCTACTGCAAAAAATATGCCTGGAGGGACTGCAAGCTCCTGGGAGGGCAGAGATCTCTCTTCCCCTGCTCCCCCCTTCCCCAGCACTGGTTTGGGCACTTAGGGCTAAATAAATTCTTTTGGAACTGTGTGGCAATAAAAAGAGGACTGAATCTGAAACAAGACAATTGGTGTGACCCTTGGCAAAGTCACGAATCTCACAGGGACTCGGTTTCCTCATCTGTAAAATGAGAGGGTTGAATTGGATGATCTCCAGCACTCCCACTAAGCTCTAAGACCCTAGATCTAGCTATTATGTCCCCATTGAAAACCAGGGATAATGGGAGAAGTCAGTCACTGGCAGGAAAAGAGATTCAAAAATGACTTGGCAGGTACCACAGAAAGGGAATGGCGGGTGGGCCTGTCTCTGCTGTGGTGGATTGTTTCTGAGACAGAGGTGTGCGGTGTTGAGGTGGAACACAGTGGGATGCTGAATGAATGTACACTTTCAATGACTGCCGTGGAGGACCTGCTTTCATTAGAACCCTCCAAAACCTCAGAGAAGGTGGAGGGGGGGGTTCCTTCCCCCGCCAAGCCTCACACATCTGGTGTCAGAAATGGGAGGCCAAGCAAGCAGATTATCTCTAGCAATTAGGGCGGTTTGGAAGTGCCCAGAAATGGCCTGTCTCGTCCAATGTGAAAAGGGAAGGTTTTTCCTGTTTTGTGCACTTCTTGGTGAAATAACAAGCCTTTGAGACCTGGCTGCAAACTGGGCCCATCCCATAAGCTGGCGGTATGATCTGGGATAAGTCTGTGCCCATGGAGGGTGAGAATCACATGAAGAAAGTCCGACTGAGGCTTCTAAACTCATTGGGAAAGCTGACTGTGTAAATGACCAGGGAATCCGGCAGAAAAAGACTTTCAAGTTAGACCTGACACCAAATCAGAGTTTTGTGTGTACTGACAAGCAAGCTGTTTTCATTTTCTCTTCTTCCTTTGCTTTCTCCTTTCTCCTTTCTCCTTTCTCCTTTCTCCTTTCTCCTTTCCTTTCCTTTCCTTTCCTTTCCTTTCCTTTCCTTTCCTTTCCTTTCCTTTCCT
>NW_025391236.1:0-8094 GCF_016433145.1 Gracilinanus agilis | reverse complement strand
TATCTATCTATCTATCTATCTATCTATCTATCTATCTATCTATCTATCCATTCTCTCTCTCTCCACTTATATTTTTCTAAGGGACAAGAAGTAAAGGAAAAATGGGCTGTGTTCTTTTTCTACTCTCTTAAAAATATGCATTACATTTCTTAATCCAGAATGCTGATTCATCTATCTAATTCTTAACTACCAAATAGAATAGCTCTGAATGAGCCATGGAGAGAGGAGCTGGCTGAGTTCTCAAAGAGCCCCTTGTGGTGAATCTTTTCCATTTTCTTTGCTCCTTACCTTCACCACTGAGACAACCACCCTAGAATGAGCCTCCATTTATATTTATAAATAAGCAAGCATAGCTTCAAGAGGGAAACCTCCAAGCAGAAAAGGTTCCATCACCCTCCAACTATAGAAAATGGTCCATTATCACTGCATTTTTTATGAAGGCAAAGAAGCTTCCCTACTGGGTGCCAAAAACCATTTGCCCCGTTATT
The DNA here is from genome assembly GCF_016433145.1 of Gracilinanus agilis. Taxonomy (NCBI): domain Eukaryota; kingdom Metazoa; phylum Chordata; class Mammalia; order Didelphimorphia; family Didelphidae; genus Gracilinanus; species Gracilinanus agilis. The sequence goes on along the minus strand of NW_025391236.1, from coordinate 7,606 downwards.
GTATAAATATTTGATGGCCTTCTTTTTGGCAAAATGCCACCTGGCCTTTTTGAGCTAAGGGTTTACAAGAAGGGTGTTGAGAAAGGAGATTTCCTGTTTGATCCCAAGAGGCGAGGTTTTCTGGGGGGAAGGTCTTCCCTTCTGTAGCCCCAGAAATATTAAGGCTTTCCTTCTGTCAAAGCCAATCTTGGGTTATCCCTCTAAGTCATTGTCCTTCTCAAGAATCGTATGACAGGTGGTCAATGCATCAAGGCTTATACAGATATAAATATGTTCTCTTTCTCTTAAAAAATATTGTTCCCTCTTTAATAAATTTAATTTTCAAGAAATGTTTACATAGGAGCTAAAGACAGAATGAATTTCCTTAATTCTCTGGAAGCCTCCCTCTCTCACTCCGCTCCTCTATCTTTCGTGATTGAGCTGATGGCAAAAAAGAGCCGTAATCTGGCTGCACCCTTGATTACAGGATGACACCGACCGAACCAACTGCAAAATAGTTATTGCGTTTGTTGTCATATCAACTCGTAATTTCCTTGCAAATGTAATCACTGGGGTTCAACTGATTCCTGAGAATGGGACCAGGTTGCCTGCCAATTACTCTGCTAACAGCTAACAGCTCAGGCATTACCGGAGGAGTTAAAAAAGAAAAAGAAAATACAGCCACCAATCCCTACCTACTTGTCTCTTTTCTATTTTCCTTATCTTCCTTTTTAATTTCAGAATCTTGAGTTTTCAACATTAAGATCCTTGAGGGCAGGGGAAGATTCTCTTCTTTGTCTTTCTGCCTTCCATTTCTTTCTCCTTCCTTTCTTTCATCTTCCTCTCTATTTTCCTTCTTTTTCTCCTTTTTCTTCCTCTCTCCTTTCCTTCCTTCTTTCTAGATATCTTCCTTTTTCCCTCCCTCTCTTCCTTTTCTTCTCGCTCCCTTCCTTCTTCCCACCCCAGTGCCATCTAGTCAAGTCAAGACAACAAGGATTTATTAAGCACCTCCTACATGTCAATACTGTGTTATTGCTGAAGATGTAAAGAAAGGCCAAAAAAATCCCTATTCTCAAAGAACACAGAGTCTAAATGGGGAGGGGAAAGCATACAAACAGTTATGTACAAACAAGACATAGACAGGATAAACTGGAGATAATCACAAAAGGAAAGCACTAAACATTGGGGGGGACTGGGAAAACTTACTAGAATTTCAGTTAAGACTTTAAAAAGGATCCCAAATGAGGAAACTGAGGCCTAAGATGGACCAAAGAATGGCTGATCATAGCCCTAGAAGAGACCTTAGAGGCTGCCTAGTCCAAACCCCTCATTTTATAAAGGAGGAAATATATGACACAGTGAGGTCCCATCACAATGTCCTGATGAAGATAAATACAGTGAGCCTGGGACGATTAGAACTCTTCTCTGAATTCAATGCTACTGATTCAAATACAAATTCATGACCTATTCTCATACCTGAATTATGCCTCTTATAAAATGAGACTTCAGGATTTCATTCATACCAACCCAAGGAGAAATCTAAGGTCCTTCTATGGATAATCGAGACTCTAAAAAACCATCCCATTTTCACCAGCTGTGCCCCTGCCCTTGTCTGGAATTTTTTCACTTTTCATCTTCATCTTCCAGTTAACCTTGGCTTCCTTTAAGTCTCGGGTAAAATCCCATTTTTTTCTTGAAAGAACCTTTTTCCAGTCCCCTCCCCAACTCTCCCACTGCCAGTGTTTCCCTTTGAGATCTCTCTCTCTCTCTCTCTCTCTCTCTCTCCTCTCCTCTCCTCTCCTCTCCTCTCCTCTTCTCTTCTCTTCTCTCTCTCTCTCTCTGTCTCTCTCTCTGTCTCTCTCTCTGTCTCTCTCTCTCTCATCTATCTATATATCCTCCATTTATCTATCTATTATCATCCATCCAGCCATCCATTTATCTATCCATTTTCTCTATCATCCCTTCATCTATCTCTCTACATATCAATCTCCAATCTAGTTTGTTTATTCACTGTTCTTTTCACACTAGCTCCCCTATTATCATGTAAAGCCCTTGAGGGCAGAGGCAGGGTTTATGGCTTTCTCTAGCCTGGAACATTTGGAATATTACAAGCTTGCTGTCTTTGGGGTATCAGACGATTCTTGTGGACTTTATTTTGGGGAGCGTGAACGTGAAATAAATACTCGCTCACAGTGTTTCTCTGGACTACCAACAGCTTTCAGACACATTTCTAAAGCTGTGCCAGGCTGATTCACGAGGACACTAATTATCTCATTAGGAACCATCTCACAACTGGAGTGTGAGTTACATGAACATTTTATGATTAACTTTTTTTTCGATTTTTTTTTTAAATCCAGGGAAAGGACATTCTGTACATTATTGTTCTTGTCCTGGTCAACCAGTGTCTGGGTAACTGTTATGGCAGAAGTAGGAAAGAGGAAATCTGAGTTTGTACCCATTTATGAATTATATGGCATCGATAGGTTTGAGTTTCTTCTGCAAAATGAGGGGACTTTCTAGAAGGTTCCTTCTTGCTATGATTTATCTAATCCTTTTGGGCTTATAATAACCAATTACTGTTTGCGTGTATATGTATGAGAGCTAGACAGACAAATAGAGACAAATAGAGGAGAGAGAGAGAGAGAGAGAGAGAGAGAGAGAGAGGCAGACTAGTTCCCTGCTCTAGAGGGTAGAAATAATAATAATGATAAAATAAATAAACAATAATAATAACAACTAACAACTACTATTGCTAGTAGTTATATAGTACTTTAAAATTTGCAAAGTACTTTAAAAATATCATATCATTTTATCTTCAACAACAACCTTGGAAGGTAGATGCTCTTATCATCCCCACTTTATTGCTGAGGCAGAGAAAGGTCAAGTGACTTTCCCAGGGTCACACAGATGAGTACATGTTGGGGGCTAGATTTGAACTCAGTTCTTCCTGCCTCCAAATCCATTGCTCTACTCCTATGTTATATATTTATTTTAAAATGAAAATACTCAAATGGATGTATGATGCCATCCATTCAGGGATACCCTCCAATGACGCGGATCAAGATCCATGGACACCTGCCCATCCTTTTTTACTCCTTTTTAATATTCTCCCTAAAATTAGAACTTGAGTCCCTGGATAAAAGAGGGTCACTGAAGTTTTTTGAGGAGGAGGGGTATGGTCAAAACAAAATCGGTGCCAGTAGTGCTTTAAGCTTTGCAAGGCACTTTACAAATGCAATAATAATAACAACCAACTTTCATTAAGTTCCTACTATGTGCCACAAACTGTAAGTGCTTCAAAAATATTATCCTATTTGATCCTCACAATCCAAATGGCAAGTAGACTGCTGTTATCAAACTTATTTTACATCTGAGGAAACTGAGTCAAGCAGACGTTCTATGACTTACTTGCCCAAGCGAGTAGGCACCAAAGGCTGGTTCTGAAGTCCAGTCTTCCTGATTCCAGGTCCAGGGCTTTGTCCACTACAGTACTTAACTCACAACAATCCTATGAGGTAGGTGCTCTTATTATCCTCATTTTACAGAGGAGGAAACTGAGGCAAACAGGGTTAAGTGGCTTGTTTGGAGTCATACAGCTAAGTAAGTTTGACAGGCAGGATCTGGTATGTTAGTATTCAATACTAACTACTGACTGATGGTAGTGAGTACTAGAAGTGTTGTTGCTGTTCAGATGTTTCGGTTGTGTCCCACTCCTTGTGACTTCTTTTGGGGTTTTCCTGGCAAAGATACTGGAGTGGTTTTCCACTTCCTTCATCAACTCATTTTACAGATGAACGAACTGAGTCTGGGAGAGAGAAGTGGCTTTTCAAGGGTCCCTTCCTTTATTACTCCCAAAGACTGTAGTTTTTATATCAGTGTGGGAGATCCATCTGCTGCAGCAGAGACACGACCCTCCAAGACTTGGTACTTGGTCTTGGAAAGTTGTCACGGCCAAAAAAATCTTCCCCTGACACCAAGCTTGTAAGACGTCTCCCTCAACTGAGCTAGGCTGGTCCTTAGATGACACTTTGTTCCAAGGGGCCATGCCTGAAGCTTCTACAACCCACCCCTAATCCCCACATGGGCATCACATGCAAGAACTCCAAGTCACCTCTAAGCCATGAGGAGGCACCAGGGAGAGCTTCAGGGGTCTTAATGTGGCTTAGTAACCACCAGATTTTGTCTGAGACGTTTCCCCTGACTTCCCATGACTTCTTCTCCTCTCTTAGTTTAACAAAGAGGCTTTCTCCAATGAAATGTCTAAGTAAGCAGGATAGACAAAAATGTACCTTGACGGCCACTAGCAGTTTAAAAGTTCCAAATTCAAATTCTACATCAGACATTTGTTAGTGGTGTGACCTTGGGCAAGTCACTCAGGTTTTTCTAGTCTTAGTTTCCTCATCTATAAAACAGGGATAATAATAGCATCCTGCTTCATAGGTTTGTTGTGAGGATCAAATAAGATAACATACATATTTTCCAAACCTTAAAAGCATGATATAAATGCCTATTATTGCTACTGCTAAGGATAGAATAATTTTATTTATAGTTTTGGAAGAAAAAAAAACTTTGGAATTTTAAAGTCCTGTCTCAAGATTGTTTCCTATTTTTTTTTTATTTGAGGGAGAGACATGTAATAGATAAGCAATGCAGTAGAGTGGATCCGGTGTCAGGAAGACTTGGGTTTAAATCCTACCTTCAACTCTTATAAGCTGTGAGACCTACATAAAATCCCAATTTCCTCCCTTGTAAAATGGGGATAATAACACTTCACAGGACTGCGGTATGATTAAGTGAGATAATGTCTAAAGAGCTTTGCTAACCTTTAAAACACTAGCTAAATATGTGTTGCCTTACTAATCAGAACTGTTTTGATTATACATGGACCGCTGGTAACTCTTTAGAAGAGAATCTTCCACAGATCCAAGAACAACATGGCACCATGGATTTTCAATGAGTGGTCCTTCTGGGCTCAGATTTTGCCTGAACTCAGGAAAATAATGATAGTAAGAGAATCTTAAAAGATCAGAGATAGAAAGGACCTTAGAGTATAGCTACAGGACCTGCCCAAGGTACAGAAGACCATGGTTATAAAGCTGAAAGGGACCTGAGAGGTCATTTAATTCAGCTTTCTCTTTTTTACAGATGAATAAAGTAGGATGTAAATGATATCTATATCTTATAAAAGATATAAATAAAAAGATATATAAAGATATAAAGAAAGATATAAATAAAGTAAGATAAAATAAGCATTGGGTTTAATCAGACCTAGGCACTGAGGTGTGTACACACGTACACACACACACACACACACACACACACACACACACACACGTTGAACCCCAAGAATTTGGGTTGTTACAAAGTGGGAGAACTGAGATGTGAACACCTAATGGTGCTCACACCCCATCTGAAATGGTACCTGCTAGAGTTCATACCCTACCCCAAAAGGTGTGTTCACATTCCATATGATATGGTACATGCTAGTATTCACACCTTGTCTGAAATAGTATGTACTAATATTCATGTCTCTGCCTGATATATACATGCTAGTGTTCCCACCCACCTGAAATATACATGTTGGTGTTCCCACCCGCATGAAATGTACATGCTGGTGTTCCTACCCATCTGAAATGTATAAGATAGTGTGTGAACCCACCTGAAATGTACATCCTGGTGTTCTCATCCACCTGAAATGTACATGCTAATGTTCCCACCCACTTGAAATGTACATGTTGGTGTTCCCACCCACATGAAATGTACATGCTGGTGTCCCTACCCATCTGAAATGTACAAGATAGTGTGTCAACCCACCTGAAATGTACATCCTGGTGTTCTCATCCACCTGAAATGTACATCCTGGTGTTCCCACCCACCTGAAATGAACATCCTGGTGTTCCCACCCACCTGAAATGTACATCCTGGTATTCCCACCCACCTGAAATGCACATTCTGGTGTTCCTACCATGGAAGGAGCTAATAGAACAACTCAGATTGACTGGACATCTACTCAGTGAGCTTGGGACATTTTCCTAGCTCTGCACATCCTTCTCAACCAGTCCTGCTCCTATTTCCTTTCCTTCCCAAACACTGCAGCCACCAGGCTTTATAAGAAGCAAATAGAGAAAGGTGCTCTGTGGTGGATTTAAGAAGCATGGGGTTTAATCAGAACTGGGCTCTGAGGTGTGTGTACACACACACACACGTTGAAGCCCAAGAATTTGGGTTGTTCGATTTCTTCCTCTACTTTTAATTCCAGGGTGCTGCCATTGCTACTGCAAGCTGTAATAGTGTCTACAAACAATTTGCACTTCCAGAACTGCATGATCCCAGGGGGTAATTAACAAACACAGGGAATAATCTTCCTTAAAAGCCTTTCAAAGCAACCCAGGGCCCACGCTGCCATCAATGCAATTGAGTCGCTCATGTGTCGCTGTCATTTCAGAAGACACCTGTGCAACTCCAGGAGGAGTTCACACTGAGCAGGGTCTTGGGCTTCAAGGGAAGTTGCCTGGAACGTGTTAATTAGAAATAAAACTCAGCTTTTGCTGACTGCAAAGGTATTTGCTCAGCAAGCACTCTCAGAATTAGAAGAAAAGCTGTTGCCCAAATGGGGGGGATTCCATACCATTTACCATTCCAAGATAAAAGATGGCGTTCACCAGCACACCGCCCTTCCGGAAGTGATCACTCATGTGCTCCAGCCAGTTTGCATCTAGGCTGTTGACCGTCCGTCCATTTTTCGAGACCCTGAGCGGGATGGTGACTGTGTAGTACTGTCTGCATCGTTGTTGCTGGCTCTTTGGCTTGTTGAAAATGGTGAAGATCTCTATTTCTGTTTATGTTTAGAAAAAAAGAGAGTAGGAGAAAGAGTGGAGAGGATTAAAATGAAAAATTAAAAGACCTACCCAACAGAGGGCCCAAGTCTTTTGAAGTCTTTAAAGCTGGATGTATCTTGCTTCTTAGTTATAGTAATAGCCAATATTCATTTTTATCTATAAAATGGGGATATAGCACAGATGAGGAAGCTGAGGCAGGCAGAAGTTAAGTGGCCTGTTCAGGATCACATATCTAGTAAATGTCTAGCTTTTTATCCACAGACCGACTAGCTGCCTTTATCTTACAGCTATCTCCAGTGCCTCATTAGTAGAGTTAGAAGGTCGGATCAGGTGGCCTCCCAAGTCCTTCTTAGTTCTAGATCTGATCTCCTTTGACGTGCCTTTGAACCTCAGATTCATTCCTTGGCATCTGTGTGACCTGGATCACTTCCCTAGGATTTGGCTTCCTCATCTGTCAGATAAGGAAGTTGGATGCTCTCGGAGGGAGGGAAGGGGAAGGAGAGAGAGAGAGAGAGAGACACAGAGAGAGAGAGAGAGAGAGAGAGAGAGAGAGAGAGAGAGACAGAGAGAGACAGAGACAGAGAGAGACAGAGACAGAGAGAGACAGAGAGAGACAGAGACAGAGACAGAGAGAGAGAGAGAGACAGAGACACAGAGACACAGAGAGAGAGACAGAGAGACAGAGAAAGAGAGAGAGAGACAGAGAGAGAGAAGGAAAGAGAGAGAGAGAAAGAAAGAGAGAGGAAGAAAAAGAAAGAAAGAAAAGGAGGGAGGAAGGAAGAAAGAGG
>NW_025391235.1:0-5581 GCF_016433145.1 Gracilinanus agilis | reverse complement strand
TGGCCTCAGATACTTCCTAGCTATGTGACCCTGGGCAAGTCACTTGACCCCCATTGCCTAGCCCTGACCACTCTTCTGCCTTGGAACCAATACACAGGATTGATTCTAAGATGGTGGATAAAGGTTCAAAAACCAAACAAACTCCTACAGAAAAGAATAAGTTCATAGGTGCCTGTAGTCCTCCGGTGGAATCTTCTTGCCCCGTTGGAAGGAGGAGCAGTGTGACACATTCTAGCCATCAATAGTTATTAAGCACCTGCTGTAGGCCAGGCATTGTGCCGAGCAGTAGGGATGAAGTGAAGGCAAAGGCCTCCCCTGCCCACCAGGAACTCCCACTCTCACGAGAGAGACAGTGAACAACACAAGTTTGCACAAACAACAGGATGAATAGGAAATCCTTCCCAAAGGGAGCAGGAAGGGCTTCTTAGAGAGGGGACGGGTTAGTTGAGGCTCAAATGAAGCCAGAGTCCAGTTGGAGTTAGCCTCGTTCTGCTTGGCTCCAGCGGGCAGAAAGAGGAGCAGTGGGTGGAAATGGCAACAAATGCCAGTGGAGAGAGACCACCAGCCACTCGGCTGTCCCCAGTGCAGTAGGACGCCTCCTGAGCTGCCAGGCTCACCGCTCTTGGACAAACGGTAGGCTGACTCCTTGGCTCTACTGTAGAGGAGCAAATGTGGCACAGGCTTGACAACCTCTCCCAGCTTCCCCAGGTCTGTTACCATTAGGTGGGGCGTAAAGCCCAGCTCTGTCCCTTAGCCAGGCCGCTCCCCTTCTCTTGGTCACAGTTTCCTCATCTGTAAAAGAAGGGAGTCACTCTGTGCTCCCTCATCCCAAGTCCCTGCCTCGGGCACCACCAAGGCCCACAGTAGCGTGGCTGTTCTCTCAATCTCCCTTCCTGTCTCCTCTCTGCCTCTGTCCACCAGGCGAATACTGTGAGGTGAATGCCCGCTCAGGCCGCTGCGCCCCCGGTGTCTGCAAGAATGGCGGCAAGTGTGTCAACCTGCTGGTGGGCGGCTTCAAGTGCGAGTGCCCACCTGGCGAGTTTGAGAGGCCCTACTGCGGGGTGACCACGCGGAGCTTCCCAGCGCAGTCCTTTGTCACCTTCAAGGGCCTCCGCCAGCGCTTTCACTTCACGCTCTCGCTCACGTGAGTTCCCACCCACATGGCCAGAACACGAGGTCCCCTGATGGCCCTGGAGCGCCTTGCTCAGGGTCACCTGGTGCCAAAGGGTTTTTAGGCCTTGCTGAAGTTCAAAGGTCCCGGCCTGGGCCCCTACTTAGGGGGAAAAGGAAAGCTAGACAGGGTGGCCAGCGGGGAGGCACATGATGCAGCAAAGGGCCCACCACCACAGTGAGAGGGAAGGGCGACCACTTGGACCATTCACATTCTTCCATCTTACGGGGCCTGGTTTGCCCAGTAATTGGTCTTCTGTGTAAATGTGGCCTGTAATTACTCAGAGGCTTGTGTGGACCGTCCTTCAGTCTCCTCTGAGATGCTATTTACAAGACCGGTGAATGGGGCCCAGTTCGGCCTCCGGCCAGCTACCCCTCTCAGCCCCGATGCCCAGGAGCCTCAACCAGCCACCCCTCTGAGCCCTCGTCTCCGACTCAAACACCTGCCTGCCAGCCCCCTCTCCCGAGCCTTCCCCTTCATTCTCACGTCCACCTGCCAGATTCTACAGGGACATGTGATGGGGGAAGGAGGGGACCACCGAGGGCCGCACAGGGATAGACGCTTACACTGACAGCTGGGTGCCCAGAGACCGGGTCCTAGATAAAGCCAGGCAGAGAGGCCTGAGCCTGAGAATGGGCTGGGAGCAGGAGAGGGAATTCTGGGTCTTAGCCTTTGTTTAGGGCCTTTCTGAACCCTGATGAGAGAGCGGGTTGTTCCCTTCATGACCACGGCCATCCCCAGCAGCCTGCTCCATGGGTGGACGGATCCAGTTTATTTAAGACCAAGTCTCCGTTTGTTGCGCCCATGGCTTCTGGCTAAGTAGAACAGGACTCTCCCGTCCTAGGCTCCTTCCTCTCCCGAGTCTTCTCCAACTTACCATCATCCTTCCTAAAATGTGTTGCCCAGAAGTGGACAACAGCCCAGACGTGGCAGTCGGGGCAATGATGACCCTCAGATCTTTTTTGGACTGACCGCCAGGCCACACTTCCTCCATTCTGTACCTGGGAAGTGGATTTTTTGAACTGATTTGAATTGGATTTTACATTGACCTCCGTTAAATTTGACCTCGTTCCCTTCAGCCCCACCCTCTAGCCTGGAAAGAGCCTTAGGTAGGAGCCCCCCCCCCCCCTGCAGTTACATCTTCGAATGGCCCCAGGCTTTAGCTTTGGGGTGAACTCGCAGGGACATCCCCCTTTGGGAAGGCCTGAAGAGCTCACAGATTTCTTTTCTCCCTGGCCTCCCCTTCCGTCTGGGGACTGAGCCTTCTTGCCACAAGCCTGTCTTTTCCCCCCGGAGTCGGACACAGACGTGCCGGCCGCCCGAGCTCCTGCTCCTCACGCATTCCAGCCCGCGTGTGGTTTCCTGAATTTCTGGGGCTGCTGTGGAATTCCTAACTTGTCAAGATTTGCAGGCTAAAACAGCAGCTCAAGAGGGGGTTTCAGTGGCCGCCCCAGCACCCCGGATGGTGGGCCCGCCTCCAAGCTCTCGTGCCCCAGCAGAAAGGGCTGTGGGCGGGGGAAGACCTCAGAGCCCGGCTCCTTTCTGGCCTCCTCTTGTCCGGGATGGCTGAGAAAAGCATCCGAGAGAGCTACTCCGTCCCCCACGGTGCCACTCCCAGATACTCCCTGTCCAGCTGTGCCTCAGGTCAAGCTGGCGGTCAGTGGCGCAGGGAGTAAAGCTGCCCTTGTACACGGGTCTTTCCCAAGCCACAGGGGAGGCCCGAGAGCAGGCCTGAGCGAGCCAGGATTGCGGTCTGCAGGGATTCCTTACCTGCAAGCGGGGTCAGCCTGCTCTGTGCCGCCTCCGAGGGCAGAGCCAAGAGGAAAGGGGGCCCAGAGCGGGCGCTCCTTGGGCTAAAGGGCGGACCCGATGGGGCTGAGGTCCCGCCGACAAGCCTTGGGAACTGCATCTCAAGCGCCCATTTTCACAGGGGCTGCTGGGCACGCTAGAGCGAGAGCCCCGGCCTCGGGAGGTCCTGGGTTCAAACGTGACCTCAGACGCTGCTAGCTGTGTGTCCCCCCGCGCTAAGCCGGAGGAAGAGAAGAGTTTAAATAAAAAACAATTGGTTTGGGGGCTTCTCTGTTTGGGACTGAGGGGGCGGGAAGAGTCCTGGGGGGCTTGGAGGGCCAGCGGTCACCCCCCAGCTCCCCGGCGTGGCCGTGGCCTCTGTGGCCCCTCTTGGGCTGGACCTGCTCTAACTCACCCAATAGATGCCCCAAGGAGACGGGCGGCTCTGCCAAGCCTCACAGCGGAGCTGGCTGGCCGGTTGTCTCAGGACAGTCTCCTAAGAAGCGAGCCATCCTGCGGATCCGGGGGCTTCCCAGGGGGCTTTGAGGCTGGCTCGCTCACGTTTGCAGGAAGACCAGAAGCTGTTGGTGCTCGGCGGGAGGCCGGGGCTGGAGATGGCTGATCCCTGGAGCGGGTCTTGGCTCTGGGCCAGGCTCGCATTCTTTCCCCTGAAGCCCGCCCACCTCCCGGGGCCCCCAGGGCCGGACCCTTCTGCGCTGTGAAAACGGGGTCCTCTCCGAGTGGTCCTTAAGCCTGTGTGGCCACTGATGGCCCTTCGGCCGCACCTGGCCGGAGGAGCTCCTCGTTGCGGGTGGCTTGGGGCAAGGGGAGACAGAAGGAAGAGGCCGTCCTGCCCCCCGGCTCCTCCTCAGGCGCCCTGGGCCTTCCCCCTCGTCCCGGGCTCTCTCCAGGTCCTCCTCCGTCTCGCAGGTTCGCCACCAGGGAGAGGAACGCCCTCCTCCTCTACAACGGCCGCTTCAACGAGAAGCACGACTTCCTGGCCCTCGAGATCGTGGAGGAGCAGATCCAGCTGACCTTCTCAGCAGGTACGGCCCCCCGGCGCACCCCCTGGGCGGGGGCTGTGTCCGAGCTGCCCTGCCCCAGGCCGAGACCCCAGAGTCTCCTCTCCACTCCGGGCTCCTGCTGCCTCTGCCTGGGGCCTGGGAGGCCTGGCTTCTTGGCAGGAGGGGAGGAGGGGGCGCCCGAGAGCTGGGGGAGACTCGGAGGACCCTCATTCTGCCGTGCCTTTTGGGGGGGAGCTAAAGCCATGGGGCCTTCCTCCGGGCACTATTCCAGGACCGTCAGGGGTTCCATTCTAAAGCCGTGCGCTGAGGCGCTAACAGAGTTACAAGATTTAGGCCAGCTGGAGGCAGATGCTACCAGCCCTGTGACCCTGGGCAAGTCCCCTTCCTGCTCTCAGCCGCAAAGGGATCATCCCAGCGCATGTCCCGAGTCTCGGGCAGAGCCAGCAGGAGGATGGCTCAGTGGCTCTTGGCGGATCTCGGAGGACTCGGGAGCAGAGGAGGCATCATTCTCGTCGGGTGTGCCTGCCTCAGTTTACCAAGGAGGAATGGGATCCCACTGGTCCCAGAGCTAGTGGTGGGTGCAGCCCAGGCCTCCATCTGCAGCCTGAGGGGGAATCTGAGAGGCTGGAGGAGCTCTCGGTCCTCACGGATGACCCAGGACAGGCCTGGACTGAAGCGTGGGGGGCCCGGGCAGGGGGGTCCCCTGGGCATTGTCTCTGCTTTGTCCCCTGGCTTTGGGGCTCGGTTTTTTGTCTTTCCGATCCTTCCCTTCCCTCTCAGGATCAATGCTGCGTGCTGGGTCCAAGTCGCAAGAACAGGCCTAGGCAGAGGGGGTGGAGTGACTCGCCCAGAGTCACACAGTAGGAAGTCTCTGAGACCTCCTGTCTCCTGCTGGCGCCTACAGCCTGGGAGCCTTGAAGGCCATTTCAGGGACTGTTTATTTTGTCACTGTAAGAGAAGGGCCACCCAGGTACAGAGCTAGAGCCGGGAGGGACCTGAGAGATCATCTGGCCGGTGTCGGGGCCAGGGGACAAAGGGCTTCATCTAACATACAGAAGTAATGGCAGAGGCAGGATCTGAACCCAGTCCTCGGACTGACCTACCTTAGCTTGGGCTGAGTCTCCCTGTCTCTGGGAGCTCCCTGCTCCGAATCACCGCTGTTCAGGGCATCTTTCTAAGACCCTGCTGCGTTCATTCCTCTGCTCAAGAATCTTCAGAGGCTCCCCATCTCCTCCCAAGTCAAGGAGAAGTCTGTTATCGTGGCATCAACAGCCTCTCCAGGCCTCTTGCCAGCCTGCCCTCCACTTTCTGCCCTTCTGCACCGGGCCCACTGGGCTGTGTGCCCCGTCCTGGCAGTGCCCTCCCCTGCCTTGCCATGTCTGGAGCGGACCCTGCTCCTCGGCCATAGCCGGCAGCTGCTCCAAATCCCCGTTCAAGGGCCCCCTCTTCCAGGAAGCCTTCCCGGCCCGCTCAGCCCTTTGGTCTCTCGCAGTGTTTTCTTCATCCTGTTTTCTACTTATGGTGGCTGCTGAGTTCCGGGCTGTCTCTAGGGCTGACCGGCGGCCCCTTGAGGGCAGGCACCGGCCATGATCTCCCC
>NW_025391234.1:0-12514 GCF_016433145.1 Gracilinanus agilis | reverse complement strand
TATATATATATATATATATATATATATATAAAATGTATATAGGATGTTCCAAAAATTTTAACAGTTTAAAATTGCAATAAGACTATATATTTACCTTAAGCTCTCATTTGCCTAATATATAAGCATAGATCAAGTTCTAACTATGTTCTGGACTACCTTCCCATCAGAGAGAAGGAAGCAATTAATCAATTAGTCATTTTTTCTCTTAGTAATTCTGTACCTCTATTTCTTTCCTACTTCTACTTTTATTTGTACACTCTTCAGCAATTGATCGTGTCCATGTACCCTTAGTTTATTAAGGTGCATCTCAAAGGTTTGCGTTTCATTCTTACAAATTTAAAATACTGTTCAGTGTACATATTAGGGATTCTGAAAGTGAATTGAGTATCTGGAATGTCTTGATGTTATAGGTATCATTATGGCTTCTTCTGTGGTATTGATTTGCTTGGAGAGAATATTTTATGGGAGCTGCTTTTTCCATTTGGCAGCTTCTTTATTTCCTCATTTGTGAATGATTTTGTGAACCAATGGCATATAATTTGTTAGATCATTTAAGACTTCATGCTTTTAGCCTAAAGTGCCAGAGGAAATTTACTTGGATAAGAGATTCAATATGGGTCCCTGGTGCATTTTTTAAGAGTGAGCTCATGTTTATGATACTCTGTACTACTGATGGTGTTAGCCATCTGTGAAAAGGACTCATATGCTTGCTTATAAAGTCTAAGTCTGTTATCTACTTATCCATTACCTAATCAGTACACTTCATTATATAATTTAATCAGACACCCACCATCTAAGGTATTTACATGAAGAAATTACTTGGCTGAAGCTCATGATTATTTACCCAGATTTCCACAGAGAGGAATCAAAGGCATTAGTTTACATTGTCTCATATGCAGGAATATTTTAATATAATGACTGACAGTAGAATGTACTATTAAAAATTATTTCTACTACACATCAGAATTAGATTACCTTATGGTCTGTCTGATGAATTGGATGCTAATTCACCCTCAATATGTCCCAAGGTAGATAAATGATTGCTGTGTAGATAATTCAGCATTATTATAATTTTTCTCATCTTTTTCAATGAATTACAAATAGAAACAGTCTGGTGGCAAGTCACTCATCATGTATTATCCGATGATATTTAATATTCTGCTTGATATAGCTAAATGGCACAGTGGTTAAAGACTTAAACCTGGCATCAGGAAGACTTGAGTTCAATTCAACCTCTGATACTTTGTGCAACCCTGGACAAGTCACTTAACCTGGTTTGTTGCCTCAGTTTGCTCATCTATAAAATGAAATGAAGAAAGAAATGGCAAAACACTCCAATATCTTTACCAAGGAAAGTCCAAACGGGATCACGGAGAGTTGAATATGAGCAAAATGATTGAACAACAGCAATGCTGTACTGCTTGTTTTAAAGATAGGTTAAAATGTTCCTTTTGTAGATGAATAAAACTTAATAGGATAGAAGCTCATCCTCTGTAAGCTCACTGAAAGGATATTCATTACAACTCAAGTAACAGATAGGAAAATGGTGATGCTAATATACTTCACACTATCCTCCTTTTTTTTTAAATCCATCTGAACTACCCTTTTTGGAAGTTTTATTTTCCCCTCAAAATGTAGCATTTCAGTACTGAAAATTTCATTTCCCTCCTTTCTACATCATCCATAATCTTCTTCTCAATCCTAACATATACACGTTTAACTACAAACTCTCTTCTTTTTGGAAACTACTTAGAGCCTTACTAAAGTGGGATAGATGTATCAAAAGATAATCCAAGCCAAGGCAAAACTTTCCTATGTACAGGATCAGATCATAATTAAATGTGTATAAATGAGATTTCTATATGGAGAACAACTCTCCTTTGAAGACATAGGACTTTTGGGATTTTGAGATAAAGAATATGCTTTAATGATTTATTAAATCTCTCATTTTCTGGGTTAGGTATTGTGACATTCCTGTTGTGCATCACAGTATAACTTGACAAATGGTTGGAGGTGTGAAGGAATAATTGCTGAAGTCCAGTTTGATTCAATCAGTGATGTGGGAAACAGAAAATGACAGGTCCAATTCAAACATGGAAAAATTATATTTGAATGTGTAACAAAGGTTGTCCTAATATTCTAGATCAGAGAGCAAATTTTTTTGCAATAAAATAACCTTGGGCTATTATCCTTCCAGCTTTACACAAATTATTGAAAAAATGCTCTCCTACAGAAACTGAGGATTAAGATGGAGGCAGAGTAGAAGCAGCTTGCTTAACATCTCCTAACACACACATACAGGACTCATCAAGAAGACATAAAAACAAATCCAGAAGAATGAAGGGACCCACAACAGGGTGCAGCATTGAAGGTACGTGGGATTGGGGCATGTCCATGCTATAAGGGGGTGAAATAGCTCTCACTAAAACACGAGCTGAGCAACGCCCTCCCCCACACCACCTACAATGCCAAAGCCAGCTCACAAGAGCTAGAGCAAGCTTGGGGCACCCATTAAGTCCTTGGCAGCTACCTGCAGTCACCAGGGCCAGCTCCTGAGAGTAGCAAGACTTAAGACCCCAAGAGGCTGAAGAACACCTGTGGACTTTGAACATAGGCCCTGAGCACAGGTGTGGACAGGGATCCTGAGCTCAGGCACAGACTCAAGTGTGGACTTGGATCCTGAGTGCTGGTGCGGATGTGGAGCTTCAGACAGAGGAACAAGCAAGGGGACCACCAGGAGGCTTGACCCTGAGAACAACTAGACCTGTGACCTCAGGAGCCTAAAGAGTACAAACAGATGTTGGGTGTGAGGATAAACTTGAAAGGGCACGTGGCTCAAAATGGCAACCCATCCACAGGAACCCCAAAAGAGAAAGATCAGCAAGAAGAAATCTGTAACACTTGACAACTTTTACACAAAGAAAATCCAGACAACAGAGCAAACAGCAGAGGAGAACAAATAAATAATCATATACAAACCTTCCCAAAATAATGAAAACTGGTCACAAGCTCTTGAAGCTTTCAAATCTGAGATGATGAGAAAGATGAAAGAAATTTGGCAAGAGAAGTGGGAAATAGCTCAAAAGGAAAGCAACAGGTTAGAAGACAGAAATGCCCAATTGCAGAAAGATGCCCAAAAATCAAACAAAATTGTAAGCAAATTGGAAACCAAAATATGACAAGAAAATAACAGTTTAAAAAGCAGAATTTCACAATTGGAAAGTGAAGTAAGCAAATTGAAGACCAGAAATGACCAGATTAAAAAGGAAAACCAGCCTCTAAAGGCGAGAATTGAGCAATTAGAAGATAATGATCTCTCAAGACAGCAAGAACAAATAAAGCAAAGTCAAAAGACTGATAAAATAGAAGGAAACATGAAATACCTCACTGAGAAAATGACAGATCAAGAAAAAAAGTCTAGAAGAGACAAGTTGAGAATCATTGGTCTCCGTGAAAAAGCAGAAATTAATAGGAATTTGGACTCCATATTAAAAGAAATTATTCAGCAAAACTTCCCTGAATTTCTACAAGAGGGCAATATAGACATTGAAAGGATCCATAGATCACCCTCTACACTAGACCCTGAAAAGACAACCCCCAGGAATATAGTAGCCAAATTCAAGAGCCTCCAAGTAAAAAAAAATTACAAGAAGCCAGAAAGAGACAATTCAGATATCAAGCAGCACCAATCAAGATCACACAGGATCTGGCAGCTTCCACACTAAAACACCTCAAAGGCTTGGAATATGATAATGGAAAGTTCAATATCCAACCACAAAAAAACAAGAGAAACATGAAAACCTAAATAAGAAAAAGAGAGGAAAGAAAAAAAAACTCTTATTTTTTTTTGAATTCTGTGAAATTTATTGATTAAGGTTGTTCCTCCTTCTTTAGGTGAATAGGTATTAGTCTCACTTCTTTTCAGAAATGAGAGATTATGGAACACTGCATATAATGTTATAACTTTCCAAAGTATCACTTATTTTTTTTCAAACATTTATTAATATTCATTTTTAACATGGTTACATGATTCATGCTCCTCCTTTGCCCTTCACCCCCCGCACTCCCCCCACCCATGGCCGACGAACATTTCCACTAGTTTTGTCATATGTCCTTGATCAAGACCAATTTCCAAATTGTTGGTAGTTGCATTGGTGTGGTAGTTTCGAGTCCACACCCTCAATCATGTCCACTCCGACCCATGCATTCAAGCAGTTGTTTTTCTTATATGTTTCCTCTCCTGCAGTCCTTCCTCTGAATGTGGGTAGCGTCTTTAACATGAATCCCTTAGAAACTGTCCTGTGACATTGCATTGCTGCTGGTTCAGAAGTCTATTACATTTGATTTTACCATAGTGTATTGGTCTCTGTGTACAATGTTCTTCTGGCTCTGCTCCTTTCACTCTGCATCAGTTCCTGGAGGTCTTTCCAGCTCACATGGAATTCCACCAGTTTATTATTCCTTTGAGCACTATAGTATTCCATCACCAGCATATACCATAATTTGTTCAGCCATTCCCCAATTGAAGGACATACCCTCATTTTCCAGTTTTTTGCCACCACAAAAAGCACAGCTATAAATATTTTCATACAAATCTGTTTATCTATGATCTCTTTGGGGTACAAACCCAACAACAGTATGGCTGGATCAAAGGGCAGGCATTCTTTTATAACCCTTTGAGCATAGTTCCAAATTGCCAGCCAGAATGGTTGGATTAGTTCACAACTCCACCAGCAATGCATTAATGTCCCAATTTTGCCACATCCCCTCCAGCATTCATTACTCTCCCCTTCTTTCATTTTAGCCAATCTGCTAGGTGTGAGGTGATACCTCAGAGTTGTTTTGATTTGCATTTCTCTAATTATTAGAGATTTGGAACACTTTCTCATGTGCTTATTGATACTTTTGAATTCTTTACCTGAAAATTGCCTATTCATGTCTCTTGCCCATTTATCAATTGGGGAATGGCTTGATTTTTTATACAATTGCTTTAACTCCTTCTATATTTGAGTAATTAGACCCCAAAACTCTTATTTTTTTAAATTTGCCTCTTTAAGGGCTTCAATAAGATCTAATTATTTGTATTCCTATGTGCAGAAATGTTTTGTGTAATTCCCTGTAGTGAACTCTATTCACTATTATAGTATTCACTATAATAGTAATTAGAAGAATTATTCATAGGGAGAGGTTGGAATACTAAATGATCTAAGATGATATAGCGGGTGGGAAAGAGGGGGGTGAATAGTAGAGGACACCAAGAGAAATTTGAATGAATAATAAAAATAGAATATTCTATTACATACAAAGAGGGCATGGGAAGGGAAGGGGATGAATACTATCATGAGGAGGGGGAAAGAGCATTAAGAGGTAATATTTAATATAAACTCTATCTAACCCTACTGAGAAAGTCAGAAGGGATAAACCAAGGGGAGCAGGAGACTGGGGAAGTCAAAAAAAGGGAGGGGAGAAGAAGGGAGAGGGAATTCATTAGGCCTTAAAAATAAAAAGAGGTGAATAATAAGGGAGGGGGTAGAAAGGGAAGTAAATCAAGGGAGGGGACAAGGGTTACTGGCTTAAAGCAAACCACTGGTTTAAAAAGAAATAGTGTAAGAAAAAGAGGTAGAACTAGGAGAGGATACCAAAATGTAGGCAAATAAACAACTGATAATTATAACTCTGAATGTGAATGGGATGAACTCATCCATAAAACAGAAGCAAATAGAAGAGTGGATTGGAAACCAAAATCCTACTATATGTTGTCTACAAGACACACATATGAGGTGTTGGACATACACAGATTTAAGGTAAATGGCTTGAGCAAAATTTTTGGGCTTCAAAAGAGAAAAAGAAAGCAGGAGTGAGGATCATGATTTCTGACAAAGCCAAAGTAAAAATAGATATGATTAAAAAAGACAGGGAAGGTAATTACATCCTGATTAAAGGCAGTATAGATAATGAGGAAATAACAGTCCTCAATATGTATGCAATAAATGGCATAGCATTCAAATTCAAAAAGGAGAAACTGGCAGAGCTCAAGAAGGAAATAGATAGCAAAACCATACTAGTGAAAGATCTAAATATTCCTCTTTCAGATCTAGATAAATCAAACAAAAATAAATAAGAAGGAGATAAGAGAAGTGAATGAAGTTCTAGAAAAATTATAATTAATAGATATGTGGAGAAAAATAAACAGGGACAAAAAAGGAGTACACTTTCTTTTCAGCTGCACGTGGTACATTCACAAAGATTGACCATGTAATAGGGCATAGAAACATTGCAAACAAATGCAAAAGAGCAGAAATAATAAATGTAAGCTTCTCAGAGCATTATGCAATAAAAATAATAATTAGTAAGGGCACCTGGACAGGCAAATCAAAAACTAATTAGAAATAAAATAATATGATTCTCCAAAACTAGTTTGTTAAAGAAAAAATCATAGAAAAAATCAACAATTTCATTTAAGAGAATGACAATGATGAGACATGCTACCAAACTCTATGGCATGCAGCTAAGGCAGTACTCAGGGGGAAATTTATATCCTTGAGTGCATATATTAACAAACTACGGAGGGCAGAGATTAATGAATTGGGCATGCGACTTAAAAAACTAGAAAGGGAGCAAATTAAAAATCCCAGATGAAAACTAAATTAGAAATACTAAAAATCAAGGAGAAATTAATAAAGTTGAAAGTAAAAGAAGTATTGAATTAATAAATAAGACTAGAAGCTGGTATTTTGAAAAAACAGATAAAATAGAGAAAGTACTGGTCAATCTAATAAAAAAAAAGGAAAGAAGAAAACCAAATTGACAATATCAAAGATGAAAAGGGAGACTTCACCTTTAATTAAGAGGAAATTAAGGCAAACATTAAAAACTATTTTGCCCAATTATATGGCAATAAATATAGCAATGTAGGTGATATGGATGAATATTTACAAAAATATAAATTGCTAGATTAACATCAGAAGAAATAGAATACCTAAATAATCCCACATCAGAAAAAGAAATTCAACAAGCCATCAAAGAACTCCCTAAGAAAAAATCTCCAGGGTCTGATGGATTCACAAGTGAATTCTATCAAACATACAAAGAGCAACTAATCCCAATATTATACGAATTGTTTGATATAATAAACAAAGAAGGAGTCTTACCAAATTCCTTTTATGACACAGATATGGTACTGATCCCAAATCCAGGAAGATCAAAAACAGAGAAAGAAAACTACAGACTAATCTACCTAATGAACATAGATACAAAATAGAATACTTAAATAGAATACTAGCAAAGATACTTCAGCAAGTGTTCTAGAGGATTATCCATCATGATCAGGTGGGATTTATATCAGGAATGCAAGGATGGTTCAACATTAGGAAAACCATCCACATAATTGACCATATCAACAATCTAACAAACAAAAACCACATGATTATCTCAATAGATGCTGAAAAAGCCTTTGAAAAAATATAGTATTCATTCCTCTTGAAAACACTGGAAAGTATAGGAATAGAAGAATCTTTCCTAAAAATAATAAACAGTATACACCTAAAACCATCAACAAACATCATATGCAATGGGGATAAATTAGAAGCCTTCACAATAAGATCAAGAGTGAAATAAGGATGTCGATTATAACCTCTATAATTTAACATTGTACTAGAAACACTAGCAGTAGCAATTAGAGAAGAAAAAGAAATTGAAGGTATCAAATAGGCAATGAGGAGACTAAGCTATTATTCTTTTCAGATGATATGATAGTATACTTAAAAAATTCTAGAGAATGAACTAAGAAGTTTGCAGAAATAATCAACCACTTTAACAAAGTTGCAGGATACAAAATAAATGCACATAAATCATCAGTGTTTCTATATATTTCCAACACATCACGGCAGCAAAAGGTAGAAAGAGAAACACCATTTAAAATCACCCTAAACAATATAAAATACTTAGGAATCTATCTACCAAAACAAACACAGGAATTATATGTAAACAACTACAAAACCCTTTCCAAACAATTAAAACTAGATCTAAACAATTGGAAAAACATTGATTGCTCATAGGTAGGATGAGCTAACAACAAAAATGACAATTCTACCCAAATTAATTTACCTATTTAGCACAATACCTATCAAACTACCAAAAAACTTCTTTACTGAATTAGGAAAAACTATAACAAAATTCATTTGGCATCACAAAAGATCAAGAATATCAAGGGAAATTATGAAAAAAAACATGAAGGAAGGTGGCCTAGTAAAACTATACTATAAAGCAGCAGTCATCAAAACGTTATGGTACTGGCTAAGAGACAGAAAGAGGATCAGTGGAATAGACTTGGGGAAAGTGATGTCAGCAAGACATTGTATGATAAACCCAAAGAGCTCAACTTTTGGGACAAAAATCCACTATTTGACAAAAATTGCTGGGAAAATTGGAAAACAATATGGGAGAAATTAGGCTTAGATCAGCATCTCACACCATACACCAAGATAAATTCAGAATGGGCTATACAAAAATGCCTGCCCTTTGATCCAGCTATACCATTGTTGGGTTTGTACCCCCAATGAGATCATAGATAAACAGACTTGTACAAAAATATTTATAGCCACGCTTTTTGTGTTGGCAAAAAACTGGGAAATGTGGGATTGCCCTCCAATTGGGGAATGGCTGAACAAATTGTGGTATATGCTGGTGATGGAATACTATTGTGCGCAAAGGAATAATAAACTGGAGGAATTCCACATGAACTGGAAAGACCTCCAGGAATTGATGAAGAGTGAAAGGAGTAGAGCTAGAAGAACATTGTACACAGAGACCAATACACTGTGGCAAAATCAAATGTAATGGACTTCTATACTACCAGCAAAGCAATGACCCAGGACAGTTCTGAGGGATTTATGGAAAGGAATGCTATCCACATTCAGAGGAAGAACTGCAGGAGTGGAAACACAGAAGAAAAGCAATCATTTGAACACATGGGTTGAGGAGGACATAATTGGGGATGTAGACTCAAAACTACCACACTAATGCAACTATCAACAATTTGGATATAGGTCTTGAATGATGACACATGTTAAAATCAGTGGAAATGTGCTCCAGCTATGGGGGTGGAGGAGAGGTTGCAGGGTCAAAGGGAAAGTAAGAGCATGAATCATGTAACCATGTTAACTTTTCTAAAAAAATAAATATTAAAAAAAAAGAAAAGAAAAAATGCTCTCCACAAAATCTAGTATTCAAGTAATTTAACTTAAACTCATTATTCTAAACAAGGGATGCCAGAATGCCACCAGGACCTTCAAAAGCTGTTACAAGTTTGCTCCAAAAATGTTTAATTTACCCATTCTATTTCTGGCCTCCTAACTTACATCATGCTTCCCCTAGCTAACATTTGGGTCCCAGGCTTAAATTGTCACCTACAGGGGCCCTACTTGTCTGCCTTGGAACCAATACTTGATATGAATTCTAAGACAGAAAGTAAGTGTTTAAAAAAAGAATGATGTGAGAAAATCAGGTCACTAATACAGTGCTGGTAGAGCTGTAAACAGATGCAACCATTTTGGAGAGTAATCCGGAACCATGTCTAAAGAAACATTAAACTATACATAACTTTTTATCTAGCAATGTCACTAGTAGATCTGCATTCTAAAGAGATTAAAAATAGGGGAAAATAATCAATCTGTATAAAAATATTCAGAGCAGCTCTTTTTTTATGGCAAACAACAACAACAAAAAACAACTAGAAACTCATTGGATAGCCATCATTTGGGGAATGGCTGAACAAGTAATGGTATATGCTTATAAAGGAATGCTATTGTGCCATAAAAATGACAAATAAGGTTATTACCAAAAAAAAACCTATAAAGACTTCTATGAATTGTTTCAAAGTGAACAGAATCAGGAGAGCATTTTACACAGTTAAAACCATAGTATATGATCACCAACTATGAATGACAATTATTATCAACAAGGCAAAGATCTAGGACAACACTAAGAGATTATGACAAAAAAAGGATATCCACCAACAAAGAAGGAACAATGTCCAAATGTAAATTGAAAAAAAGCATTCTTTACTTTATTTCCTCCAAGAATTTTTCTCTAGCATAAGCAATATGTGACTTGTTTCACAAAATGATAAAAAATATTAATTATATGGTAATATATATACAGTTTATGTCATATTATCTGCATTTTAGGGAGGGGTTAGGAGTGGAAGAAAGATAGAATACGGATTGCACATATTAAAAAATGAATTTTGGACTTCCGGTTAAGATGGCGGCAGAGTAAGGAGCAGCTGCTTGATCTCTCCTGACCGAACCACACAGGACCCCTCAAGGGGAAATAAAAACGAATCCAGAGGAACGAAGGAACCCCACAACAGGGCGCAGCATTGAAGGTACGCAGAATCTGGGCATTTCCACACTTTAAAGGGGTGAAACAGTTCACACTAAAACACGAGAGGAAGAAGCCCCTCCCCCACCCCCCACACCACACAAGCGGGTAAACAGGACTGGGGCAACCAGAAAATCACTGGCAGCCCCTGAGCCTGTACCTGTGCGCTGCAAGACGAGGGACCCCAGGTGGCTGGGACTCTCCCTGAGTGCCCATGTGGGTGAAGGCACCGCCTCCGGCCGGGACAAAGGCCTCTAAAACACGGCCTTTCCCAAGCACTGAAGGCATCGCCTCAGGTGCGAATAAAGATCTCCAGCCCACGGACTTTCACTACCTTCTGAGGGGGTGAAGGCAGGGCCCTAAGAGCAGCAGCGCAGGCAAAGGCAGTGCCCTAGGCTTGAATAACGATCTCCAGCCCAGGCTTGGACCTCCAGTGAGGACCCTGTGCAGACCTGAGCGTGGCTGTGGAAGCAGCCCCAAAGACTGCTGAAGGAGCCTCAGGCAGAGGGGCAGACCGGGAACTACCAGGAGGCCTGACCCCGAGGACAAGGAGACCGGACCCCCCCCCCCCAAGCTTGCAAGGCCCAGGCAGACCCAGAGTGCAAAGACAAAGCGGAAAAGGGGCGGGGCTAACAATGGCCAGCAATAAGGAAATCCAGAAGAAAAAGACCATCAAGAGAAACTCTGGAACACTGGACAACTTCTACACAGAGAAAATCCAGACAACAGAGGAGGGAAAACAAAAATCCAAACCTCCCCAAAAAAATGAAAGCTGGTCACAAGTTATGGAAGAGTTTAAAAATGAAATGCTAAGGAAGATGGAAGAAATCTGGCAAGAAAATAACAGTTTAAAAGGCAGAATTTCGCAATTGGAAAGTGAGACAAGACAACTGAAGACCACAAATGACCAGATTGAAAAGGAAAACCAATCCTTAAAGGCTAGAATCGAACATTTAGAAACCAATGATCTCTCAAGACAACAAGAACAAATAAAACAAAGTCAAAAGACTGATAAAATAGAAGGAAACATGAAATATCTCAAGGAGAGAGTGACAGACCAAGAAAACCGGTCTAGAAGAGATAACTTGAGAATCATTGGTATTCCAGAAAAGACAGAAATTAATAAAAACATGGACTCCATACTCAAAGAAATTATTCAGCAAAATTGCCCTGAAGTTCTACAACAAGAGGGCAATATAGACATTGAAAGGATCCATAGAACACCCTCTAAACTGGACCCAGAAAAGTCAACACCCAGAAATATAATAGCGAAATTGAAGAGCTTTCGAGTCAAAGAAAAAATCTTACAAGAAGCCAGAAAGAGACAATTCAAATATCAAGGAGCACCAATAAGGATCACACAGGATCTGGCAGCCTCAACACTAAAAGACCGCAAGGCTTGGAATACAATATTCAGAAAGGCAAGAGAGCTAGGCCTTCAGCCATGAATCAACTACCCAGCGAAACTAACAATATACTTTCAGGGGCAAGTATGGGCATTCAACAAAATTGAAGAATTCCAAGTTTTTGCACAAAAGAGACCGGGACTAAATGGAAAGTTTGACACTCAACCACAAATATCAAGAGAAAGATGAAAAGGTAAATAAGAAACAGAGGGAAAAGAAAGAAAACTCATAGTCTTTTAAGCTTGAATCTTTAAGGGCATAAATAAGATCTAATTATCTGTATTACTAGGTGGAGAAATGCTATGGATAATTCTCTGTAGTAAACTCTATACACTATTATAATATTCACTATTATAGCAACCAGAAGAATAATTCATAGAGAGAGGACAGGATACTAAATGGTCTAAGAAGACATGGGGGGTGGGAAAGACGGGGGAATGCAATAAAAATAATTAGTGAGGGCACGTGGACAGAAAAATCAAAAACTAATTGGAAATTAAATAATATGATTCTTCAAAACCAATTTGTCAAAGAAGGAATCATAGAAACAATCTACAATTTCATTGAAGAAAATGACAATGATGAGACATCCTACCAAACTCTGTGGGATGCTGCCAAGGCAGTACTCAGGGGGAAATTTATATCCTTGAGTGCATATATTAACAAATTAAGGAGGGCAGAGATTAACGAATTGGGCATGCAACTCAAAAAATTAGAAAGCGAAC
>NW_025391233.1:0-3971 GCF_016433145.1 Gracilinanus agilis | reverse complement strand
CATTAATGTCCCAATTTTGCCACATCCCCTCCAACATTCATTACTCTCCTCTGTTGTCATTTTAGCTAATCGTCTAGGTGTGAGGTAGTACCTTAGAGTTGTTTTGATTTGCATTTCTCTAATTACTAGAGATTTAGAACACTTTCTCATGTGCTTATTGATAGTTTTGATTTCTTTATCTGAGAATTGTCTATTCATACTCCTTGCCCATCTATCAATTGGGGGGATAGCTTGGTTTTTTGTGCAATTGATTTAGCTCCTTGTATATTTGAGTAATTAGACCTTTTCTGAGTCTTTTCTTATAAAGATTTTTTTCCTAATTTGTTCCTTCCCTTCTAATTTTGGTAGCATTGGTTTTGTCTGTACAAAACCTTTTTAGTTTAATGTAGTAGAATTATTTATTTTACATTTTGTAATTTTTTCTAGCTCTTGCTTGGTTTTAAAATCTTTCGTTTCCCAGAGATCTGACAGGTATATTATTCTGGGCTTACCTAATTTACTTATAGTTTCCTTCTTTATATTCAAGTCATTCACTCATTCAGCGTTTATCTTGGTATAGAGTGTGAGATGTTGATCTAGACCCAATCTCTCCCGTATTGTTTTCCAATTTTCCCAGCAGTTTTTGTCAAATAGTGGGTTTTTTTCCCCAAAAGCTGGGTTCTTTGGGTTTATCGTAGACTGTCTTGCTGAGGTCATTTACCCCAAGTCTATTCCACTGATCTTCCCTTCTGTCTCTCAGCCAGTACCATATTGTTTTGATGACCACTGCTTTATAGTATATATATAATATCTGGTACTGCCAGGCCACCTTCATATATTTTTTTCATTATTTCCCTTTTCATTCTTGGTCTTTTGTTCTTCCAAATAAACTTTGTTATAGTTTTTTCAAATCAGTAAAAAAAGTTTTTTGGTAGTTTGATAGGTATAGCACTAAATAAGTAAATTAATTTGGGTAGGATGGTCATTTTTACTATGTTATCTCATCCTACCCATGAGCACTCAATGTTTTTCCAATTGTTTAGATCTAGTTTTAATTGTGTGAAAAGTGTTTTGTAATTGTGTTCACATTATTCTTGTGTTTGTCTTGGCAGATAGATTACTAAGTGTTTTATGTTGTCTAGGGTGATTTTAAATGGAATTTCTTTTTCTAGCTCTTGCTTCTGTGATGTGTTGGAAATATATAGGAATGCTGATGATTTATGTGCATTTATTTTGTATCCTGAAACTTTGCTAAAGATATTGATTATTTCCACTAACATTTTAGTTGATTCTCTAGGATTTCTTAAGTAGACCATTATATTATCTGTAATTGGTCTCCTCATTGCCTGTTTTAATACCTTCAGTTTCTTTTTCTTCTCTAATGGCTACTACTAGTGTTTCCAGTACAATATTAAACAATAGAGTTGACAACGGGCATCCTTGTTTCACTCCTGATCTTATTGGGAGGGCTTCTAATTTATCCCCTTTGCAGATGATGTTTGTTGATGGTTTTAGATATATACCATTTATTATTTTTAGGAAAGGCCCTTCTATTTCTAAACTTTCTAGTGTTTTTTTTTAAACCCTTGTACTTCGGTGTATTGTCTCATAGGTGGAAGATTGGTAAGGGTGGGCAATGGGGGTCAAGTGACTTGCCCAGGGTCACACAGCTGGGAAGTGGCTGAGGCCGGGTTTGAACCTAGGACCTCCTGTCTCTAGGCGTGACTCTCACTCCACTGAGCTACCCAGCTGCCCTCTAGTGTTTTCAGTAGGAATGAGTGTTGTACTTTATCAAAGGCTTTTTCAGCATCTATTGAGATAATCATGTGGTTTTTGTTGGTTTGCTTGTTGATCTGGTCAATTATGTGAATGGTTTTCCTTATGTTGAACCATCCTTGCATTCCTGGTATAAATCCCACATGATCATGATGGATAACCGTTGTGATCACTTGCTGGAGTCTTTTTGCTAGTATTTTATTTAAGATTTTTACATCTATGTTCATTAAGAAGATTTGTCTGTAGTTTTCTTTCTCTGTTTTTGATCTACCTGGATTTGGGATCTGTACCATATTTGTGTCATAAAAGGAGTTTGATAGAACTCCTTTGCTTATTATGTCAAATAGTTTGTATAGTATTGGAATTATTTGTTCTTTGAAGGTTTGATAGAATTCACTTGTGAGTACATTTGGTCCTGGGGATTTTTTCTTAGGGAGTTCTTTGATGGCTTGTTCAATATCTTTCTCTGAGATGGGATTATTTAAGTATTCTGTTTATTCTGCTATTAATATAGAAAATTTACATTTTTATAAATACTCATCCATATGATTACTATATTGCTATATAATTGGACAAAATAGTTTTTTATGATTGCCTTGATTTCCTCTTCATTAGAGGTGAGGTCTCCCTTTTCATCTTTGATAATGATGATTTGGTTTTCTTCTTTCATTTTTTAAATTAGATTGACCAGTATTTTGTCAATTTTATTTTTTTCAAAATACCAGCTTCTTGTTTTGTTTATTAATTCAGTAGTTCTTTTACTTTCAATTTTATTGATTTCTCCTTTAATTTTTATAATCTCTAATTTAGTCTTTAAATGCGTATTTTTAATTCGTTCCCTTTGTAGATTTTTGATTTGCATGCCCAGTTCATTGATCTTTGCCCTCTTTAATTTCTTAATATATGCACTCAGAAATATAAATTTCCCCCTGAGTTCTGCCTTAGCTGTATCCCAGAGAATTTGGTAGGATGTCTCATCATTGTCATTCTCTTCAATGAAATTATCGATTGTTTCTATGATTTGTTTTTTAACTGGTTGTGGAGAATTCTATTATTTAGTTTCCAATTAGTTTTTGATTTGCCTGTCCATGTGCCCTTACTGATTATTATTTTTATTGCATTATGATC
Organism: Gracilinanus agilis; assembly: GCF_016433145.1. Classification (NCBI taxonomy): domain Eukaryota; kingdom Metazoa; phylum Chordata; class Mammalia; order Didelphimorphia; family Didelphidae; genus Gracilinanus; species Gracilinanus agilis. The sequence continues at coordinate 1,088 of NW_025391233.1, read as the reverse complement.
TGAAAAGGTTACATTTATTATTTCTGCTCTTTTGCATTTGTTTGCCATGTTTCTATGCCCTAGTACACGGTCAATCTTTGTGAATGTACCTTGTGCAGCTGAAAAGAAGGTGTATTCCTTTTTGTCCCTATTTATTTTTCTCCACATATCTATAAACTTTATTTTTTTTAGGATTTCATTCACCTCTCTTACCTCTTTTTTATTAATTTTTGGGTTTGATTTATCTTAATCTGAAAGAGGAATATTTAGATTTCCCACTAGTTTAGTTTTACTCTCTATTTCTTCTTTGAGCTCTGCCAGTTTCTCCTTTAGAAATTTGAATGCTATAGCATTTGGTGCATACATATTGAGTACTGTAATTTCCTCATTGTTTATACTGTCTTTTATCAGGATGTAATTACCTTCCCTGTCTCTTTTATTCAGATCTATTTTTACTTTGGCTTTGTCAGAAATCATGATCTCCATTCCTACCTTCTTTTTCTCAGTCGAAGCCCAAAAGATTTTCCTCTAGCCATTGATCTTAAACCTGTGTATGTCCACTGCCTCATATGTGTTTCACAAGACAAAAATGGTAGGATTTTGGTTTCTAATCCACTCTGCTGTTTCCTTCTGTTTTATGGGTGAGTTCATCCCATTCACATTCAGAGTTATAATTATCAGCTCTGTATTCCCCAACATTTTGATAGCCTCTCCTAGTTCTACCCCGTCTTATGGTATTTCCTTTTAAACCAGTTTTTTTTTTATTCTGCGACTCCATTCTAGGAGCATAGGGCCACAACCAGTAGGCAATGGGACACACAGTCGCTCAGGGTCACCCAGCTGGGAAGTGTCTGAGCCTGGACTTGAACCTAGGACCTTTCGTCTCTAGGCCTGGCTCTCAATCCACTGAGCTAGCCCAGCTGCCCCTACTTTAGGTTGCAGTTTCTTTAGCAGATATAGTTTTTACAGGGTGGGGTTGCTAGCCCCACGCCCAACCCTCCTCCTTTTCCCATCCGGGCTAGGGACCGTCCTTGGCCCAGGAGTGGTAAGGGTGGGCAGTAGGGGTCAAGTGACTTGCCCAAGGTCACACAGCTGGAAGTATCCGAGGC
>NW_025391232.1:0-3016 GCF_016433145.1 Gracilinanus agilis | reverse complement strand
CCCATCACTGAACTAGGATCACTATAGCTCTAAATATCTATATACAGAGATTTCTCTTTCCTTTTCCCTTTCTCTCCCTTTTTCTCCCTTTCTCTCTTCCTCTCTTTTTCTCCTACCTCTCCTCTCCTCCTCTCCTATGTTTGTGTGTATGTGTGAGTACTCTGTGTGTGTGTCTCTCTTTATGTGGATTTCAGAAATCCACTGAAGATTCCTCTCTTCTTTTCCTTCTTCCTCTCCTCTCCTCCTCTCCTATGTTTGTGTGTATGTGTGAGTGCTCTGTGTGTGTGTCTCTCTTTAAGTGGATTTCAGGAATCCACTGAAGAATCTATTTTCTTCTGATCATTTTGAATATCTCAAAACAATAAAATTTATGAGTAGAGTTGTAGGAGACACCAGCCAATTAAGGTTAAATTTTCAGAGGATTACTCCAGTGTAAGAAGTTTCTATAGTGGCTCTATAAATACATTTAACTTTGTACTGGCATGTTATCCTCTGGAGAAGAAATTCCTATAAGAGATCCTACTTGTGCACTACCATCAGAAGAATCTCCAGCTCCATATTTAGGATGGTCCTTGTGGCAGTGAATCTGCCTCTGGAGGAAAAATTTAAACCTCTATAGCAGGGGTTGGCAACCTTTTTGGCCATGAGAGCCATAAACACCGCATTTTTTAAAATGTCATTTTGTGAGAGCTGTACAGTGCTCACAGTGTGCGCTCCTGTAACAGTGCACACTCCTGTAACAGAACCTGAAAAAAAATTGACTTTATGGCTCCTGCAAAAAGAGCCATATCTGGCCCTCAAAAAGAGCCAGATATGGCTCGAGAGCTATATGTTGCCAACCCCTGCTCTAGAGTAACAATTAAACTGATTTTTCACTTGATATCTAAACACTGTCACAAAACTGAGATATGGTGTTCTGATATTATATTCATTTCTCAAGCAATTGAATTTTCTTTAAATAGTTAGATTAGAAATATGAACTCTTACATTCTAGGTATTTCCACATGTACTATTTAATCATTTTTAAAAAATTATTTTTGTTAACTAATTAATTGCTTTTACAATTAATTAGTTAGCTACTTATAACCAAAGTATTTGGGAATAAACAGGAGGCACATATATACATATATATAATATATATAATATATATATATCATAACTGAATATATAGAATATGATTACTTAAATTCTGAATTGTTATTGTTCAAAAATGTTAAGTGTAAAGGGAATTATCATGAATTACAGCAAAATAAATTTCTTCAAAATTTACCCTAATAATTTTGTAGTCATGCAGTTTTCTCAGCTATCATGTAATTCACAGCTATCTTAATACAAAAGAAGAAACTGAGGTGTAGAGAAAATTAGTGACTCACCAAAGGTCAAGCAATTTTTGTGGAAAAGTCAGACTTCCAGGCCAGCATTCTTGCCATTGTACTATGCTAGCATTATAATATACAGTCTTAGTTGCACTAAAATATAAAATATAACACTATAGATGAATACACATATACATTTTTAGAGAGTGAAAGCATTATGATCACCTTCAGTAATTTCTTCAACTTAATTTTTTTCTTTCCATTGATATAAAGAAGTCATCTTTCTTCAAAAAGAAAATAATAACAATAATAAGTCATCAGGAAAAATAATTTAAGTACTAATACATGCCAGACACTGTGCTAAGTACTGAGAATACAAATACAAATAAAAAGAGCCAATTCCTGCTCTTAAGGAGCCTATATTCTTACAGGAGAAAACAGCATGTGAAATGGAAATACAAAATTAGGGGAGGAGGAAAAAAAGGTACCAAATACAAATAACAAACAGTAGCCCAAATCAAAGAATGTATTATTCTGGATGATATATATTCTAGTAGGCACTTACTAAATGTTTGATAAATTAAATTGAATATGACTATTTCATATTAATAACAACAGTAAAAAATTAACAACTGAAATTAGTACAAATAAATAGTAAAAAGAGTTTAAAAATGGAAAAGGCCTTAAAACATATTCTAATGCTAAAACAATTTTATATTTCTTTAAACATTCAATGGGCATTTTAATGTTGTACAATGCCTCTGGCTCATCATTATAAATATTGTTTCACTATTTGAAATATACTAAAGGTATTAGTTAAAAATATCAAGTAGCTGGGAAAGAATGCTGCCTATTTTCATGAATTGTTGAGTAATTGCCTAAGAAATTGCAATGTAGTATCCCCAAAATTCTTAGTGCAAATGAATCTTTCATAGCTTAAAATTGTACTAAGATTTTTGGGATACATTATATATTAGGACTTTTGTGTTAAAATGCATATAATAATAGCTCATAATTATATTACACACATATGCTTGTATTATATAATTGAATTATAAAAATGTCAGCATAGCAGCTACAAGTTGATAAAAGAAAGGACTTGAAGTCAGAAAGAGCCAGGTATAAATACTGCCTCTAATACTAATACTGTAACCACAGGTAAGTCACCTAATTAGTATTGGTTTCCTGAAGTGTAAAATGGGGATAAATAACTTTAAGATGTAACTTAAAGGTTGTTGAGAATCTCAAATAAGATAATGCATTAAAGCATTTTGGAAAACCAAAAAAGCATGCATGACTACACATGTGTATTATTATGAACTTATTTGTATACCAGGATGTTCACAGTCTTATATTGCCTCTGCTATGCATATTATAAAATAGATTGTAAGATTGTAAATGGCTCAGTGGGACTCAAGACTACATCTTCAGATTTCCAGAATGGTGTTCTTTCTACTACATTCCATTGCCTCTCAATAACCCATTACATCACTCTTTCTGTAATGGTAAAGAACTGGAATACAAGGGGATACCTATCAATTGGGGAATGGCTGAACAAGTTGTGGTATGTGATTTTTTTTAATAATTTTTTATTTTTACAAAAAATTTCCCTGGTTACTTAAGTCATATTTTTACTTTACCCTTCACCCCCTTCACCCGCCCATCCCACGATTCACCCCCTACCCCCATTTAGCTAATTC
>NW_025391231.1:0-6155 GCF_016433145.1 Gracilinanus agilis | reverse complement strand
ACACACATACACATATATATGTTATATGATGTATTTCATTGAGAGGAATAACAATAATAATAGTTTTTAAAAGACATTGCTGATTTACATACAAAGGAAATTATTGGGCAATGGACATCTGCTTTTTACAGTGGCTTGACACACAATAAGGTATTTATTTTTTTAGGAGTCTCAAGAAAGTCTAGGAGAGTAACCACCTGATGGTGGCACTTAGGGAAATTCCTCCTACCCCAGCCATGGACTCTTATTACTGAAATTCTGATAGTTTTCTATTGTAGATGTTATTTGAATATCCACAATTCTGGGGAACTCCTTACCTCTTCAGCAGTGTTAACTAATTTCATTATTCGGCAACTCTAATTGGTAGGGATTCCTTTTATACCAAACAAAATTATTGCTCCCAGTGTCATCTGCTTACTGTTTCCTGTTCTACTGTCTGGTATTATAAATCTATTATTTTTTTTTTCCATGTTGAAACCTTTTATGTCATAATTTTCTCCTTTCCTTTCCTTTCTTTGCTTTCTTTTTTCCTTTCCTTTCCTCTCCTCTCCTCTCCTCTTTGAGAATCACTGCTTTACAACCTTAAACTTGTTTTGGGATTTGTCCAAGAGATATCTAACTAGATCTTTTTAGAAAATAATTAAAATTATGAGCTATGTTGGCATATTTTTGTTTCCCTATTTGATAGCCTAATGTAACCAAGAAGTTTCTGAGTAAAAATTGAATTTTTGTATTTGACAGGAGGAAAAATCTAGAACTGAACCATACTATTAACAACCAAGAAAGATCTCTAGTTTTATTGAATCTGTAACTACAAAGCATCCATCCCTTTCTTAAGGATCTCTCAATATGGAATATGTTCCTATCCATTTTCTTTGACTTTTTAAATAGACTATAGTAATCATCTGAAAGCCTTATGATTTCAATCTATCCCATGTATTGCTGCAATGAAAAGATGGTTGTTGAATAAATTTGTATACATATGAGTATATGCTTTTTTACATACTGTTTCAAGAATGTCTGACCATATTGTGAGTTTTAGAAACATTTCCCTGAAATGCTTATCAGCATCAAATTATGGGAAGATAATTGAACATAGTCAGACCTGAAGGCATGACCATTTTACAAATTACCATATATAACACCGAAGTAAATCACTTGACAACTAGGCCTTTGCTTCCTCATCCAGAAAATAAAAATAGTAGCATTAGTAATACTTTCTTAAACAATTACCCTAAAAGTAAATTGATATAATATTCTACATATATATACACACACACACACACACATATATATATATATATATATTTATAGATATCATATTGATGTGTCCTAGGGTAAGTTGTGTTATATGAACTGTCAAATAGGTGAATAAAATTCATTTTTTTTAAATAATTGAATAACACACTACATTATGATCTTTCTTTCTTTCTTTCTTTTTTTGTAGGCTCAATGAAAGCATCTTTGGGTCAACTCCAGTAGCAGACAGCATGACCAGGACGAAATGTACTCCATTCTGTTTCATCATTTTGTTTCTACTGAATCTCTATATTTGGAAAACTCTTAATTCAATATATAAATTAGAATGAATGAAATAAAATAAAATGAATAAACAAGCATTTATCAAATACTTATTATACTCTAAGCACTTTGCTAAGCATTGGGAATATTAACACAAAAAACCAGGATAGTCCTTGGCCTTAAGGAGCATGGCTGTAATGCTTTCCCTACTTGTCTCCTCCTCCTGGCTTCCCTAACTTCATTAAAGTTCTAGCTAAAATGTCACTTTCTATAGGCATCTTTCTGAAACCCTCTTAATTGTAGTGCTTTCACTCCACTGTTTATTTCTAATTTATCCTTTATATTAACTCATTTATTAATAGCTCTTTTCACGTTATCTCCTCTACACTATCAGCTCCTATAGATCAGGAACTATTTTTCCCCCTTTCTTTCTATGTCTAATGCTTAGCTCTGCAATTAGTGGACTTCTTTTGGGAAATACTACAGGGGATTTTTTATTTTACTCACCACTTTGATTAGTGATTACTTATTCTCATACACAGCTTTTCAGTCAATTAATAACTAATAGTATAAAATGCATAGGATATAAAGTTATATTACTGGTCTCTTCTGATCTTTTATTTTTGTCATCTCTCTCATTGAAATATTTTTCTGTCAGGTTTTTTCTCTGTCTTTTGCTCATCTTGCTGTTATTTTTCTCCCGATTTTGTCTACATGCTGAATCTTCGCTTTGATCCTTGAGTTGAGAAAGTACTGTCCTGTGCTGGACTATGCCTGGGATCAGCTCAGTTGACTTCCCTTAGTCTCAGATTGGGCACTTTGCAGAGGCAGCCTGGTTATTCCCGCCGTGTGGTGGTTTGTAGCTCTTCAGTTCAGTTGGTTTAACTTGGGCTCTGCCCAATCCTGCAATAGTTAGACATTGTTGGACTGAATTCCTCCAGATGCTGCTTATTCTGTTTTTCATTGGTTACTGCTTTTACCTTGCTGAGGCCTGAAGCAAGAGGGCTGTACTCTTTCTCCTGTGGCTTGTCCTTCATTTATCTCATCCTCTGCTAGGCTTGTTCTGTGCTTGGACCGCAGTGATATGAAGCCTCTGTTACATCTCCAAACTGTTCTGGGCCGGGCCACTGTTTCACTCCTTCTTCTTTTAGTTCTCTCCTTCCAGTATTAATTTTTAGCTGTTTTTGTTCTCTTGTTATTTAGAAGGTGGCAAGTGGGCTTCAAGCATTTCTTATTTTACCATCTTGTACTAATTTCTTCAGTATTCCCCAACTCACTTGTCAGGATCTGTGGTTCCACCACTCTATATGTTGGACTCCATTTCATTTAAAAACAAAACAAAACAAAACATTAACTTCTGTTATAGAATCAATATAAACATTGGTTCCAAGGAAGAAGAGCAATAAGAAGTAGGCAGTTGGGGTTAAATGACTTGTCCAAGGTCACATAACTAGGAAGTGTCTGAGGTCAAATTTGAATCCAGAACCTCCTTTCTTTAAGCCTGGTTTCCTACCCACTAAGTCACCTAGTTTTCCTAATAGTTGGCTTAATAAATGGTTAGTGATTGATTAATCTGGTAAAGACCAAAAACAAAGGGAAACTAGGAAGAGGGAGAAGGTATGGTGGAATGGTTTGGAAATGATTAGGAAGTGCAAACAATATAGTATCATAACTCCTTATACTCTGTTTCTGTGCTCTTATACCAATATTGAGAATCAAAGAATTTGTTACATGCCTTGATTACTTTGCCTCCTTAACTCTACCTTCTGGAATCCTTGGTATCTTTGAATACTCAGATCAAATTCTACTTAATTTTCCAAGCATTTCTTATTTTTGCTAGTAACTTCCCCTCTAAGGTTGTTTTGATTTGATTTGTATCTTCATGAATATTAATTCCTTATTATTCACCTCACCTCACCATACCCCACTTAGAATATAAGCTCCCTGAGGGCAAGTACTGTTTTGCCCTTTTGTCTTTGTAATCCCAACACAGTGTCTCATGAATGCTAAGTACTTAGTAAATTGTTGCTGATGATTCAATATGATGAATATTTTTAAATGCTTTTCCTTAATTGTTTTTTCATCAGCATTAAGCCCATTGAATTGTTCCCAAAAGTTTTTTTTTCCACTGATAATATTATACTTAAAGCACAGTCTGATTACTTATTGACTCCTTTAATAGATTGTGAGCTCCTTGAGGGCAAGGACTGTAGGACTGTCTTTTGCCTCTGTGTCCCAGTGGTTAGTACCACATCTAATGACACACAGTCTTTTTAAATATTTATTGATTTTGATAGTTTTAATTTGTTGAATTTGATAGTTTTATTTCTTGAATTCAAAAGGACAATTTGAGTTCTGAATTCGTTGTATGAGAGATTGTTATATTAATTTATGAAGGATAGAGCTTAGAATAAATAGTTCCAGCTTTCATGTTTTATCTTGCTAAATATTTGTTAATCATTATTATTGCCACTATGATATGTTGCAAACTTCCAATTACCTCCTTAAATAGTTTATATTGTTGAATGATTCTTTACTCTTTAAGGCTATTTAAAAAAAATATGTGGGAATAGTTAATTCTTAATTACATGGATTCTTATAAACCAATATGCATTATACAACTATTAGTTTGAAATTCTTTTCTACCATATTGTTGATAGAATTCATATGGATGATCCCCATGATGGGCCTTTTGAACTCTTTCTTTGATCTTGGTTGTTTAATAAGTTCCATCTAGTGGTAAATAAGTTTCAGTTAAAAAATCAACAGATACCAGGCTTTTACCTACTGTCAGGCATCCTATTATATCGCTCTGCCAAGTATTACCTATTTGTAACATTTCTGGAATGTTTTTGCCCATATTATATATATTTTATACATATATATGTATACATACATACACAGACAGAGACAGAGAGCATATGTGATGAATTGCAGATAATCAAAGAAAAAAGATGTAAAACTAAAGAGGATTGAAAATGATTTCTTGCTTAAAGTGAGACTTTAGTTGATACCTAAATAAAACCAAGGAAGCCAAGAGCTAGAGCTGAGGAGGGGAAGCATTATTCCAGGCCTAAGGAATAGTCAGTGAAAATACCCACAGTCAGGAGAGATAGTGTTTTGAATGAGGTACATCTAGGTAGCCAATGTCATTGAAATGCAGATTATATGGTGAGCTGTAAGAAGACTGAGATGGGGGAAGAGATTAATTTATAAAGGACTTTTGTAGCCATAATATTTTATGTTTGATTCTAAAAGTAATAGTGAATGTAATTTTTTTGAATGGGGGTAGTGCAAATAATATAGTCAGATGTACATTTTGGAAAATGACTTTTAGTCTTTAAAGAATTGAAGTTGAAGATCAAGGTGTAGAGGTGAAAATTTGGAGTTTGACAGTCTATGTGTCTACCTCCCAGTGCAATAAGTTTGTCCATGACCTGGGAAGGATTTTCACCCTTCTTTTGTCTGTGATTTTCAATTTTTGTCCAGGAACAAAGTCTGTTAGAATATGCTCTCATGGCTCTTAGTAATGCCACCTTAGCCTGTCACAGTCTCATGTAATCATTTTTATTATTGATATTCCATTGTGGGTCTTGCTGGGGCCAATGAACTGCTCCCCTTCCCTGCATCTGCTTGGCAAGAGAGATGATCCTGTTTTTCTCCCTTTCCGTAAAAAATGCATATAAGAAATTTTCAAAGTCAATCCAGGTGGGGTCATATGTTTGACAAATATTTTCTAGCTTTTTGATAATCACTATAGGCTCATCTTCAAAATAAGGAGTATGATGCTTAAATCTCTCAATATCTTAAGGGGTGAATGGTGTTTGATGACTTACAGGAACTAATTTTTTTTTTATTAATTTTTTTTTAAATCCTTACCTTCTGTCTTGGAGTCAATACTGCGTATTGGCTCCAAGGTAGAAGAGTGGTAAGGACTAGGAAATGGGGGTTAAGTGACTTGCCCTGGGTCACACATCTGGGAAGTGTCTGAGGCCAGATTTGAACCTAGGACCTCACATCTCTAGGTCTGGCTCTCAATCCACTGAGCAACCCAGCTGCCCCCAGGAACTAACTCTTCTTTATGATTAAAGATGAGTACTTCTTTTAAAGGGAATAGGCCTGAAGCTAGATTATTTCTTTTTTTTTCTCTTGGTTTCCTGTCTGAGTTGTCATGCAGTAGGTAAAAGGAGGAGGAGGAGGAGGAACAGATAGAGAGACAGGTTAGGTAGAGTGAAAGGTAGTTTCACTAAATTGAGATAATTTGGGGTAGTCGAGAGATGTAATTTTCAAGGTATTCGATCTGAGTTTCAATTAAGCTATCTTTCCATTATTTTTTCTTCTTAGAGAGAAATAGGTAAACTATTTGGTAAATTTGTAAGAATCCTATCAGAATGAATAATCCCAGAAACAATAATAACCAAAGACAATCTAAATTTGTGAGCTGAGCCAGCTAGGTAAACTCCCCTGGAGCAGGAGTTGTTTGAGATAGGCCTGACACTACTCATTCACAATGTGTGCCATGATCTCCAGCACCATACTGAATTGCCTATATATTCTTAAAGATTCTAACTAACTAACAGTAGAAATAGTTTAATAACAAGTGAGGAAAATAATCAGAATAGAAGATTAAAAGA
>NW_025391230.1:0-7859 GCF_016433145.1 Gracilinanus agilis | reverse complement strand
TCTCTCTCTCTCTCTCTCTCTCTCTCTTTCTCTCTCTCTCTCTCAGGAAACTATAATCCATGATGAATCCTTTCTCTCTTATTTAGTCTCTGAATATGACACACATTATTATACAGCTGAAAACATTTGCTTAAGGGACAGCTCTTATATTATGCCTTGGTTAATAATGATAATAAGAGGATAGCTGAACAATCATCTTCTCTGTGGCCTATTCCTTAGCTTAGAATAGTTCCTGTTAGCAAATATTTCATAAATGTCGAGTTGTTGACTGATTAAACTACTAATTTCATATATCAAAACCTAATGATCTACAAAGGAAAAGTGGGTTTGAATGAAGAATTATTTTCACTCATACTACACCATGCCATTGGATTGCCAGTTTGATTTAGTTCATCAATACAAATACTTTGGACAACTTTTAAAACAGATAATAAACTGTCCTGGGAATTGAAAAGGATATATCAGGCAAACCAAACTGAACTTGGTAAATTTCATTGCAATTTCCATAATTATGTGCTTTTCTAAGATTATATATATACATATATATACATATATATATATATGTACATGTATATATATGTAGTACCCACATTTTTCCAATGCTGATGTATGTCCATAAACCTTAAAAACCCACAATTCCTAAAGAGTCAGAATCATGAGTTTCTGACATGGCAAGGATCTACAGAAAGATGGCTAATAGCAGCAGGCCAAAAGTCATTCTTTAAAAAAAAAAGCATACAAAAATTCACTAAAAATTGTCAGAGGCCCCTGATAGTGTGGTTATCAAAATAAAAGCTAGGACAGAAGGAGTTACCTAACTGCCTCAGGGAGAGATGAAAAAGAGTAAGAGCTGCCTGTATTGAATTACATTCTTCTAAAGAGACTGAGGGGAGACAAAGGAAATGGGCTCTTCATTTGATAGCCAAATTATTGTAGAATACACTTTCCTCACATATCATCATAATTCTCCTGGAAGCAGTTCCCTAATGTCCTCCATGGGGAGATAACATTTCAATAAGCTGATGAGTTCTGACAATTCTCTAGACCCCTTTAAAATAGCTGGAATGACAGACAACAGATGGACTATTTTAAAGATGATTTGGCATCCATGGGCAGTTAACATACCTAAAGGATGACCTCTACCATGTTGTACAGATTTTCTGTGAAGGATTTATGTTCATGATGTGCACAAGAATGGCACACCATGCAAAACCATGAATAGGATGGATGTGATTAGCCCCCAATGAAAAGCATTCTTCTCTTATTATAGAGATTAGGGATCCAATGGGTGGAGGAGAAGGAAATTCATAGTTTGAAGTAGTTACTCAATTTTGAGAACTCCTAATTTATGCATTGTGTTTAGATTTATAAGTACAATTAAAGCCCAGTCTAGGCACAATGGTATTTGAATGTTTTGAAAGTTCACAGAAATGCACATTCAAATCTATGAGAAACTTTAGAAATTATCTAGTTCCAACTCTTTATTTTACAGAGGAAAAAAATTGAGGCTTAGAGATGGTAAGTAACTAATCCCAAGGATATCTAGGTACTGATTGGCAGTGATAGGATTTGTACTCATGTCTTTTGACTCTAAATTCAATGGTTTTTCCAATGATGAGATTCAATGTATTCCAGACTTGGGATATTTGAGCTATCAACATAGGAATCCCATCCAATGATACAAATAATAGCTCATCCAAGTAACCATCTAGTTATACATGACTTGATTTTTAAGTATCTTCCTAGTAGTGAGTAAGATTCTAAGGGAAGCTCATTTACTCTGGATATAAAAAGATGCTTGAATGAATTAGGTAGTGCCCTTAGTGTCCCTTACTCTAGGGAATAGCAGAAGGTAGAAGTCAGCTTGCTATCTCCTGAAAATGATACCTAAATTGTGAATAAAAATACTCAAATTTGAAAAGAAGTGAAATGAATAAGAAATTAATTTCCAAGACCCACAGAGGATATGGCAATATTTTAATCAAAGGGTTCATTAATTCATTTCCTACCTATTCCCCCAAAAGACAACTTCCTGGCATACAGTTAAAAATTTAATCCTCTAAGTTCAAATTGATCAGTTGAATCTTGTAAAGTAACTGCATTTCCTTAATGTCAGTGGAAGCCATAGAGTTAAATCCTCTTTTGTCTGCCTCAGGAAAGAAGCCAAAAACTATGTTTTCACAAATGGCTGGAGACCTGGAAGCTGCTCAACAACCAGAAGGCAAAGTCATGAACTCACTACGTTTCAGGGCTTAATGGATTAACTATTGGACAGCCTTCTCAGTGCTCGGGATGTTCTTCAAGATTCTTGAGGCCAGATGTGTAATGTAATTAAACCTCAGCTTTCAAATGTATTTTTGGTTGAATTTCAGAATTGCCTAAATAATATACTTAAAGAATTTTTAAAATAATATAAAATAATGTAATAAGAATACTTTTTTTTACTTTCCCAATTTAAGCCAGTCAATTGAACACCAGGCTTGCAGTCAGGGAAACATGTTGCTTCAGAGGCTTTAAGTTTCACTACTCTTGCCAAATCACTTATTCTCTGAGCCTCAGTTTCCTCATTTGTAAAATGAAAATAATAATATCAATTTGCTCGCAATGTTGTTATGAGTTTAAAATGAAATGAAAAAAATAAAAAAGGCATTGAAACATTCAATCCTTACTATGGTTTTGGTTATTCCCCATTCATGACTCATTTTAAGCTATTGGGGGAAATGGCAAGAATTGTCCCAAATGAAAATTCCAAAAGCCACTTAAATTTTATTAAATTTTAATGGATACATGATCATTTATTTGTGAATTCCAATTATTTCATTCTTGTAAGTCTGTCAAGTTGTATGATAATAAAAGCACATTTAAAAAAACACATTTTTCAAATAGTTAATTTAGTAATTTGCAAAACTGTTGGAGGATGGAGATAATGTATTCAAAGTGCTTTATGAACCTCAAAGCATTATGTAACAATTATATGTTTTTTGAGAGGCAGTATAGCTTTGTGAATAGAAAGGAGACTTGGCAGGACCTGGCTTCAAGTGCCACATCTAATATAACCTGGTTATCTGACACTATACAGATCGTTTAACCTTTAGGAGCACTAAGCCAGTAGTATCAAACAAATAGAAATAGTTTACTAAACAGTATATAGTGTTCCCTATGGATGAATATTGACTCAGAAAATCACATATTAACATTATTTATGTTATATTATATTCTTATTTTCTTAAACATTCCTCAATTATGTTGTATTCTCACTCATAAATTTGAAGTGTGCTGGTGATTTGTCATATTTACATGTTTAAAACTTTGATTCAAATAATGATTATTGGTTAATTGGGACAAAGGAATTGGTCCAAATTTATTTTATTTTATTTTATTTTATTTTTAGACCCTTAAATTCGGTGTATTGTCTCATAGGTGGAAGAGTAGTAAGGTTGGGCATTGGGGGTCAAGTGACTTGCCCAGGGTAACACAGCTGGGAAGTGGTTGAGGCCGGGTTTGAACCTAGGACCTCCTGTCTCTAGGCCTGACTCTCACTCCACTGAGCTACCCAGCTGCCCCTCCAATTTTATTTTGCATAACTTCACATCTATAATGGATATCACATTGTTTGCCTTTCAGTGGGTGAGAAAGAGGCTTTGCAAGGGAGATAATTTGAAACTAAAAATAAAAACAAGGAATTAAAAAAAAATTAAAAGGAGCAACCAAAGTAACACTTCCTAAATGATGTCTTTCTTGGTTACTTCATCCGCTAGTACCCACTCTCCCTAAATATATTCTAAGCAATTATTTACAACTGTTTTTATTATGTATATGTCCAATTATCTATGTGCCATCTTAGAACACAAGCTGCTTGAGAATTGGGATTTTTGATTCTTCGCATTTGTATTTTAGCTCTTAGAATAGTGAGCAGCTGGCACAAATACTTATTATTGATTGGTTGAATTTATTTAGTCACTCTAGGCTTATCTTCAATTAGAGGAATATTTGGTAATCTAGGACACAGAATCAGAGCTGAAACTTACTGACCTCAATTTAGTGGCACTGTTTCAAAATTAAACCCCAGGTAGGAAGCAAATTTTAGAATGATTAAAAATAAAATTAGAGACAGAGGGAAGAAAATGCATTCTCTCCATATTTCTTTTATTTTCTATTTGGTACAAATAAACTGATTCTAAAAGTAATCCCAAATAAAGAAACCCTTCTTCCAGCTCTCCCACAATCCCATAATATTGAGTTACTTTGTGAATGAAATATGAATTACAGAATAGGGTCCTAAAGAGTTTTCCAGTTATTTTTATTCTGTACTCTAAACAGTATAGTCAGAAAATGCTGATGATCAGATTTATGTGAACATAGGGTGTTGAGACAGTGAAGGAAAATTTATAGATGTGGGGTGGGAGCAGATTGAGTGAAGTTTCATTTTCCCTATTTTCATTAATTTCTAAAACATGTATTATATAATACCTAAATTAATTCTGAATCTAACAAGAGTAGTACAATTCTGCCCAAACCCTCCAAAGTGTTCATCTTTAAAAGCCTTAAAATAGACTGACAAGATAAAATTGTTCTCTGCCATTACTCAGAACTTTTAGTACTGTGGAAAGAAAACTCCATCTAGGAAGGATCAAATCCTTCTTCCTGGAAAGCTCATTAGTCACTTTGGTCCTGTATCATCATTTGCAAAATGAAGAGGTTGGATAAGGTAGTCTCTGAGGTCCATTCCTCCTTTGGTTCAATTGTTTCATGATTTTGATGAGACCTCTGGATAAGAAGCATTTTACTTACAATACTTACATGAAGGAAACATTGCACACACCTTAAACCCTTCTATCCATGTCCTCCTATGATTCCTATGCTGGCTCATGCACAGGAAATCCTGTTAGAATGGACATTTAAGACTAGTCAATCTAATATTTCCCCAAAATTTTTCCATGAGGAAATTAAGATTGTAAAAGGATAAGTGAATCATTCAGGGTCACTTAGCAAAGAGCAGTGTTAGGATTTGAACTGAGACTCCTCCATTCAAAATCTAATGGTACATTTCATCATAGTAAAGACCATTCCAGTTGCAAGACATAAAATCCTGAAATCATTTAAAAGAATTTGCTAAAGGATGCCACTAAAATGATATTTCACTTCAAATCATATGCCTGTTTTGAAATGGTCTGAAGAATTATATGCTCCTTAAATTGGATTTTCTCTAAATAGATAAGTACTTCCTTATAAAGGTAAAAACAGCAGCACTTCTTGTGTCTTCTCATTAATTCAATGTAATTCAACAAATACTAATTTAGCACTTAGCAGATGACAAGCTCTGTGATAAGTTCTGGAGATTAAAAAGTAAAAACCTAATCTGTTCCTGCTTTTGAGGACCTTAGCTTCATTTATCATGTCATAATTTGATTGTAGTTATGTGGACCCGCGTGAACTACTACACTATGTTTTTCTGCAAGACAAGAAAATTGACACATCTAAACCAGATAAAAAATTATCTATCAAGATCCATAATACACACAGTAAGGATTTTTATCATCATATATATGTACATGCATATGTATATATAAATTTAGGGTCTCACATTCGATGATGCAAAAGGAACAGAGGACGAAATAGTTATGTTCAATTAGAAATAGTAGTGTTTCTTGTGCTGTTTTTCATCCGTCTAAAAAGATTTTTAAAAATATAGATATTAGCAAAATATTCAGCACCAGTAAAAAAAGAATAGCAATAACAGTAAATATTTTAGAAGTTTGTATATCACTTTACCCTCACAGCAATCTTGGGAAGTGGGCGACATTTTCCCTTTTTTTAAGAGTTGAGAATCTGAGTCAAGCAAGGGTTAAATGACTTACCTAGAACCACACTGGTAGGAAGTGTCCAAGGCTATATTTCAGTGGTTTAAATAATACTGTTTACTGTACCACCTACCTATCTTTTAATCTGAAACTAAGTCCCAGTCCAAAATGGTTGCTGTCCTCTAGGAAAAGAAACACCTTTCAGATAGGAAATTGATATAGCAGTATCCTGACCCAATGTTCTTGTCTTAGAGATAATGTTTAATCCCAAACCTTTATTTATAAGTTGAGCAAACTGAAGCCTAAGGAAGCTAATGAGTCTTCTAAGGTAGCACCATAACATATAAACACAAGCTTCATCATTCCTCTTGAATCATACATATCAGATTTATGTTAGGCAGTGAGAATTAAAAGATGAATTCCAAACTGTCCCTACCCTGAAATTATATGCATAATAACAGAAATGAATCTTTATATATAGAATTATGTTCAAAATATATTCAAAACTGATGCTAAAATAAATCTTAATTGATGAGAATACAACAATCATTTAAAATGACAGTCAAGAACAATAATCTATTAGGTACATGGGCAAATTATCATTCAGAATACAAACATCATCTCCCACAAGTTGATTAAAAATTCAATCTTCATTTAGACTAAAACAGAATATGTTGTTCTATAAAGTACCTTAATCCTACCTCAAGTGCTGTCTACCATGTCCACTTGTTTTATGGGTTATTCTTTTTTTGTTTGTTTTATTTTTGTGACTCATCATTTTCCTCTCTGCATAATGGTTGTACATAAAGTTCTAGATAAAAAAATATTGGAGTAGTTTCAGTTTTCAGTCACAAAAATGGGTACCAGATTAATAATGGAATTTAACTATCAAAGAATGTGCTTCTTCCAAAAGAAATCATCTTGATCCTGAAGTTAGTAGTATCATGAACTGTAAATGAATTTCAGTCTGAAAGATTTTATGCTACATTAACAAGAGATTCCCAGTGAATGAAGCTGTCCACAAATGTACTAGACTGTGGTCAGATGGTAAGGTCTTTGTCACTTGAGGATAATCTCATATTCATCATGACCTGGTCTTCTCTTCTACCATCTTTTAAGCTGTTTCTAAAATAAACTAAAACTAGTACAGAAAATGCCTATTTCACAGACATCACATAAGATTAACCTGGTTAAACCATTTATCACAGCTATTTCATATCAGAATATATATTACAAATGAGGAACATTTAAAAACAGACTCTCTGATGATTTTTTTTGGATTGGATTTCATTTAAACGCATTTTCTCTAATATTCTCTTTCTCTTATGCTGTCTAGCCAATAAACTCATACCAAATTGACTTGGTAATACTATGCTTTACTCTGTCATTGAACTTATTAGAACTTACTCAAACAGTCTCTTAGTCATTTCACCTCTAACTTACTTCATCAGAATTAAGATCTATTCTAGAAATTAAATTAGTTCCATATATCTCATGATTTCTTTAAATAAAACATTTTTCAAACATATCTGTGGGATACCAGGAAAATGGGTTTCTCTATTGTCCTCTGTCCTATAACACACCCAAACAGATTCTGAAAAAACAGTAACTCCAAAGCTATTTTCTCACCACCTTAAATAGGTTGTTGAAATACTTAGTGGCTGTATGTTCTCAAATATTTGAGTATACATTTCATCATCCACTGTGTCTACCCTCAATTTTTCATATTATTTTAGAATGCCAAAGAAAGATGCATCTCTAAAAAGGGATTCAACCCTTCAACTGCTATATTTTTTTTCAGATATGAGTCTATAATTGCAAAAGGGATTATATAAAGAAAGAAACTCAGTGAGAAAGGGCTGAGTCATTTGCAGAAAAGGAAGAAAGTGTTTAGATAGACATCTTCTGTCAACTTCACATGCTTATCTATAAAATTAAAAAGTTGATTTAAAATTATCTATTTTCATTTCCCAGGTCAAGTTATATTTTAATACATTTCTGTGTCCTGAGAATTACTGTGTACAAGGACATTGTTAGAGAATACAAAAACACACATTT
>NW_025391229.1:0-3977 GCF_016433145.1 Gracilinanus agilis | reverse complement strand
AAGAAGGGAAGGAAAAGCTATTTGATTTTTGAAAGCCAATTGAATGGATGGCTCTTGCTGCTCAGCTGCAAGCATATTCAACATAGTCTCAAGTGCAGAAGATCATAAGGACTAACCAGCAACATCTTTTATCAAGGGGTCTGAGCATGGAATCCACCCAAAGGGACTGGGGCACAGACTCAGGTCCACTAGAAGTTCTCCAGTCCAGCAGTTCATTGGGCAGCTTTGATTATTCCCACATTCTAAATACTTTTTTTTCAAACCCTTAACTTCTGTGTATTGTCTCATAGGTGGAAGATTGGTAAGGGCGGGCAATGGGGGTCAAGTGACTTGCCCAGGGTCACACAGCTGGGAAGTGTCTGAGGCCGGATTTGAACCTAAGACCTCCTGTCTCTAGGTCTGGCTCTCAATCCACTGAGCTACCCAGCTGCCCCCTCTAAATACTTTTAAAGGAACAAACAGTATATGAGTTCTGACCTACCTGCCAGGGAAATGGCAAGTGTGATACATGAGGGAACAACATTTTTGTACCCCTGTGTCCAGAATGATGACCCAGTGGAAGTATGGATTTTCACATTAAAAAGTAGCACATTAGGAGAAAATGTGGGATAGGAGGAAAGCACAGCTGGCAAAGGCAGAAAAAAAGCCTAAATAAGCTGATGAAATAGTTTTTTGCTTTTATTTTGTCTTGGGTTTGAAATATTGATTGAAGCCCAGGTAAACCACAACTAGAATCCAACTAGAATAGGAAGAGAGAATGAGGAAGAAAAGGCCTTTAAGGCGGCTACGTCTTGTAGCAGATAGAATGCTGGACTTGGAGTTAGGAAGACCTGAATTCAAATAGAGCCTCAGATACTTCCTAGCAGTATGACCCTAGGCAAGTCACTTGACCTTTGTCTGCCTCAGTTCCCTCAACTGTAAAAGGTACAATAGTAACCCCTACCTCCTTGGACTGTTGTGAGTATAAAATTGGGGTAATATTTGTAAATCCCTTAGCACAGTGCTTGGCATGTAGTAGGTGCTTAATAAATGCTTGTTCCTTCTGCCCCTTTAAGGACTTGTAGACAGGGTGAAGGAGGAGGGGTCAGTTGGGAGGCAAAAGAGCGAGTTACTCTTTCGCCTTTCTAAGAAAAGACCTGTGTGTAGTACACGCCCCGTCGGTTCATAGTGAGTTATTTATAAAGCTCCTTGTTTTCAACCCATCCACCCACATGTCCTCCCCACGAAGGAGGCCTCCAGCCAGGACATTCCCTGTCCTACACTCAGCCTTCTATATAAAGCCTTCCTCTTCTAAAAGGAGGCTTGATCAGAATGTTCCCTATTGCCTCTCACCAGGGCATTGATAAGCTATCTCCATCTCCACAGGAGTCCTTAGATGTGCCGAGTGGGATCTGTCACCAGATATCTAGGGACTCCCCTCCCTCTCCTCCTCACCCTTTGCTTGATGTTCTTCTCTGGTTTCCACCAAAATAAAATCAACAACACTCTAAGGGAAGCCTTAAAAATAGGAAGTTGTTTACTCTCTGCTTTAGGATGTCAGTTGCCAGAGAGTAGGATCGAGTTTAGACAACTCTGCTTGGGTGGCCGGTGTGCCAGGCATGTCCTGGGCACTCAGTCAGGGTTGATGGATGGTATTCCATAACAGTGCCCCTCCCAAAGCATCTTTGTCTTGCAATGTAGCTTGCCAGCTCAAGGCAAATGGATGGCTCCCCCTTTCTGCTCTTCCCCCCCCACCATCCACCTTTGGCCTCAGGCGCTTCCTCACCCATATGGTCCTACTGGTCACAATCAGAGGATTCATCTGGCTAGATTGCCTGTCACCTGCTTCATTTAAGTTCCAGAATGGCATGATGGAAGCCTCCCTAACTGGGAGGAGGTGGGTGTGTAGATGTACTCACTCATTCAGCCTGGAAAATAAGCTCTGTCTTGTCTTGAAGGGGATTGACTTGCTCTGCTGCTGCAGAGTAGGACCAAGCACCATAGGGAAATGGGGGGAGGGAGAGTACATGAGAGGTAAAACAGTTCATGTTTAGATAGCCCCTACCAGTTCTCAAAGCCCTTTCCTCACAGAAACCCCATGAAATAGTGGGCAGATACGTTATTCCCGCCATGCACGTCTCTAGGCTAGTAAGTGGTCAAGCTGGGGCTGGAATCCAGGTGGATTTGGAAGTCCAAGCCCACATCTGCCACTTCCTACCTGTGTGACTTTGAGCAAATCACCTTTGATGAGTTTTCTCTTCTTTATAATGGGGAGGGAGCCAGAGTAGATCATCTCTAAGGTACTTTCTAGGTTTAAATTTATGAGTTCTGCATCTATGACAGATTTCAGTTCTCTTTTTCCATACATTATGCTGCTAAAGTTGCAGGGGCTGTGTGCCTCCTTTCCTCCCAGTCCTTCCCAACCATACTAGTTTCCAGATGATGTTGGAGGGAGGCCGTGAGCTTGAGCATCAAGGAAAACTTCCAGGAGGTGGTCAGCTATATGGTTCAGAGAAGCCATGTAAGTACCATTCACATCCTTCCCTTTTTTTAAAATTTAAAAGCAAATGCTTTATATTAAAGTTTTGCCCCCTTTCTTTTTATCACTATCATTTCCCAATAATTCTGTCCTCTATTCCCCAAATAGAATTTTCCCTTGTAATAAGGAGATAGAGCCAAGCAAAATAGACCGACATATTGGCCATGCCTGGCAATCAATTCCATACGTACTGTCTCCCACTCTTTGGCCAAGAAGAGGGAGATAGGCTTTGCCATCACCAATGGTCAACTCATTGATCAATATTTTATTTTATTTTATTTTATAGAATGTTTTTCCATGGTTACATGATTTATGTTCTTTTTCCTTCCCCCCCAATAGATGACATGCAATTCCACTGGGTTTTACATGTATCATTGATCAAAACCTATTTCCATATTATTGATAGTTACATTGGTGTGGTCATTTTGAGTCTACACCCCCAATCATATCCCCATTGAACCATGTGATCAAGTAGTTGTTTTTCTTCTGTGTTTCTACTCCCATAGTTCTTTTTCTGGATGTGGATAGCATTCCTTTTCATAAGTCCCTTAGAATTATTCTGGATCATTTTTTTCTTTTAATAATAATTTTCATTTTTTAGAAAAGTTATCATGGTTACATGATTCATGTTCTTACTTTCCCCTTCACCTCCCTGACCTCCTCCCCACCTCCCCATAGTTGATGCACATTTCCACTGGTTTTAACATGTGTCATCAATCAAGACCTATTTCCATATTATTGATAATTGCACTAGGGTGGTCATTTCGAGTCTACAACCCCAACCATGCCCGCATCAACCCATGTATTCAAGCGGTTGTTTTTCTTCTGTGTTTCCACTCCTGTAGTTCTTCCTCTGAATGTGGGTAGCGTTCTTTTTCGTAAATTCCTCAGAATTGTCCTGGATCATTGCATTGCTGCTAGTACAGAAGTCCATTACATTTGGTTTTACCACAGTGTATCAGCCTCTGTGTACAATGTTCTTCTGGCTCTGCTCCTTTCACTCTGCATCAATTCCTGGAGGTCTTTCCAGTTCACATGGAATTCCTCCAGTTTATTTTTCCTTTGAGTACAATAGTATTCCATCACCAGCAGATACCACAATTTGTTCAGCCATTCCCCAATTGAAGGGCATACCCTCCTTTTCCAGTTTTTTGCCACCACAAAGAGCGTGGCTATAAATATTTTTGTACAAGTCTGTTTATCTATGATCTCTTTGGGGTACAAACCCAACAATGGAATGGCTGGATCAAAGGGCAGGCAAACTTTTAGCTCTCTTTGGGCATAGTTCCAAATTGTCAGCCAGAATGGTTGGATCAGTTCACAACTCCACCAGCAATGCATTAATGTCCCAATTTGGCCACATCCCCTCCAACATTCATTACTCTCCCCTGCTATCATTTTAGCCAATCTGGTAGGTGTGAGGTGGTACCTCAGAGTTGTTTTGATTTGCATTTCTCTA
>NW_025391228.1:0-9385 GCF_016433145.1 Gracilinanus agilis | reverse complement strand
GAAGGAAGGAAGGAAGGAAGGAAGGAAGGAAGGAAGGAAAGAAGGAAGGAAGGAAAGAAGGTAGGTTAAGGAGCCGTGGAGGTAACAGAAAGTGGAGTTGATTGAGTAGGGGAATCACATAGTGAGGTCTCTGCTTAAGGAAAAAGACTTTTTCACCAATGTGTAAGGCTGGAAACCAACTGACGACCCTTCTAAAAAGATGCCAGAAAATATATTCTATGCCAATGGGCCCAAGTCAATGTGACGTAGGTGTGAGAGTAACTGAGATCAAGCCCAGGAAGAGATGGGTTTAACCATTATCTACTCACCTCTCTTCATCTCTGTTTCTGAATTCAGAGCAGCAGAAGGACCAGTCTAGTGGGAATACCTGCTTCTTTATTACATTTTCCTTCCTCCTTAGTTGATCTACCTTCTACCAAATCCTTCTTAAAAACCTAAGGGGAAAAAGGGAAAGATGTGTGCCTGCATTTGCATCCCATTAAGATAATAGACTAATGTATCAACTACATAAGACACTAATCCTGGAGTACATGAACTTGTTTAAAAAAATATTTTGATAGGGGCAGCTAAATGTCACAGTAGAAAGACAGCCAGGCCTGGACATAGGAATTCCTCAGATCAAATCTGGCCTCAGACATTTCCTAGTTGTGTGACCCTGGACTAGTCACTTAATCCCCACTGCATAGCCCTTACCACTCTTCTGCCTGGGAACCAATACTCAGTATCAGTTCCAAGATGGAAGGCAAGGGTTTTTAAAAACATACATATATACATATTGATGTACGCATCTCTGGATAAATGCATATTAATTTAACTAGTTTCATCTGCAATCTGATGTATTTTCTTGTATATCTTTAAAAATATCATTTTGAGAAGTGCTCCAGAAGCTTTGCTAGTCTGTCAAAGAAGTTCATTACAAAAAAAGTTAAGAGCTCCTGGCATAAGACATCTTCCTTCAAGGCTTCTTCGGAGACCAGAATATATAATTAAAAGAGCATGTTGTGGGTTCAATTCAGAGGGTCCTTACGAAAAGCCTGCCATGTACCAGGCAATAAAGATGCAAAAACAAAAATGAAATATTCCTTACCTCCCCACTTATCTTTTCCTGGAGGGATACAGCCTTACAACCTGAAGTCAGCTATGCAAATGCCTAATAAAGCATAGTTTATGTGCCACTTCCTCTACAGCACCTTTCCTTATCCTCCTTATTAGCACTTTGTCTGGAAATTATTTGGCATTTACATAGCTGACTTCAGATGAAATCATAGCTATCAATAATCATTTGGAAAAACTTTCTTTATCACTCTGATTCAAGAATTGCAAGTTAAAACAGCTCTGAGGTACTAACTCACACCTAGCAGATTGACCAATATGACAGTAAAGGAAAGTGATAAATGTTGGAGGGGATGTAGCAAAACTGGGACACTAATGCATTGCTGGTGGAGTTGTGAATGGATCCAACCATTCTGGGTGGTAATTTGGAACTATGCTCAAAGGGCCATGGCATTGAGCATACCCTTTGATCCTGTAATACCACTACTGAGTCTGTATCCCAAAGAGATAATAAAAAAGGGGAAAGGACCTGCTCATACAAAAATATTTAAAGCAGTTCTTTTTCTAGTGGCAAAGAATTGGAAATTGAGGGATTGTCCATCAATTGGGGAATTTCGGCTAAACAAATTGTAGTATATATTGGTGATGGAATACTTTAAGGCAGTGATGGGCAAACTTTTTAAAGAGGGGGCCAAAGGAAAGGAAATGTTCATCTGTCAGTCTGTTTCTAAGGCAACTCTTTCGAAGTTTCATGGTATTGTATCCTACTCATTGAATTCATCAGATTAGGAATAATGGGCTGGATAGAACATTTCAGGGGGCCGGGGCTGTAGTTTGCCCATTACTGCTTTAAGGAATGATGAACAAGATGATTTCAGAAAGAGCTGGAAAGACCTACATGAATTGATGCAGAGTGAAATAAGCAGAACCAGGAGAACACTGTACACGGTAACAGCAATATAGTACAATGATCAACTGTAAAAACTTGACTATTCAGCAATATGATGATCTGAGACAATTCTGGAGGATTTATGCTGGGAAATGCTCTCCACCTCCAGAGAAAGACATGTTGGAGTCAGATGGATACAGATCCAAACATACCATCTTTCATACCAATGTATTTACAGTTTCATTTCGGGGGGTTGATTCTGTATGAGTGTGCTCATACAGGAAGGACTAATATAGAAGTGTGCTTTGTATGATAATACATGGGTGGCCCAGATCAGAGAGCTTTGCATCTCTGAGTGGTGGGGAGGGAAGGGAGGATGGGAGATGGGTTTGGATCTTATAATTTTGGAAAACCTATGTTGAAAAATATTATTACATGTAACTGGGAAAAAATAATATCTGTGTATCAGAAAAGAAAAGCAGGTGAGGAGACTACTGGCAGCTTTAGGTGCCATTCATGGATAGGGCTGGGAATGTGGGAAACTGGTAAAAACTGAAAGAATCTCCAGGGGCTGCAGGCTGGCTGAAAGTCTGTTTCATGGAGAGACGTTCATTTTAAAAATAGGTATAAGCAACCTGTAAAATAAAGGCTCAATAAGAGGCTCAAAGGTGCCCAAGGAAGTGAAGGAGAAATAGAGACTTTCTGAAGTTTTGTCCGGGCTTACGGAAGGCAGTTTCCACAGCTGTTTCTCTTACAGCTGGGGGGAAAGAACATCAGACATGAAATACAGGACACGTACAAATCTCGAGGCTTTCTCTGGGAATCAAACCGTAGCCAACATAGTATGTGACAAAGGAATTCATGGGAACTATTATTGCTGCTGGAGGGATTTGATGCCTCATTACCCACTCCTTCTGGAATGACGGGCCTGAATAAGTATGCACCTTGACAAGGCAACATAGCTCTGAAAATCCTTCCCCTGGGACGACTTGGTTTCTTTTTCCTGGAAGAGTAAGCTCTCTGTAGGTTTTGGGGTAGTGAGATGTTGGAGGCAGGAGAAGGGAGTGATAATGGAAGGGGATGTAGATGGGGAGAGCACAGAAACTGTGCTCTAACAAGTCCAAAACATCACCAAGAATTTGAGTTCCACCCCACCCCACACAAATATAGCCACTGTAGTACTAAGACACTGGATACCTCACATTATTTTTCTCCTGTGGCTTCCCCTAGCTATTTACAGGCTCTTAAAACCTGGTTTGGGTTCATCTCTATTCAGATTAATGCTCTGTGCCCCCCATTCCCACTCTGAACTCTCCCTGGAAAATCCAAGCATATTAAAATAAATTCCACACTATTTCAATGAACTGTTGGGGAAAAAAAATATAAAGCAAGAGAACAAAGGCAAAGAAAGCAAAAAAAAAAAAAAAAAAAAAAAAAAAAAAAAGCAATGAACAAAATCAGGAAAACACATTAGCAACAAACTAAATACTTGGGGCCCAGACCAAATCACCTCCCAGCCCCCAGGGATGGAAAAGTTTTAAGTCTTGCTCCATCCCAGTTCCATGGTGGTGCTAGTAACCAAATGCTCAGTGTCAAGGATCTGGATATTGCGGGTTAGCAAGTTGTCTCTCACATGGCTATCTTGATGCTTGCCACTGAAAAGCTGAGAGATCAGGAATTTGTTGTCCTTGCCGCCATCATGGGTGGGACCCGAGAGGTCAGAGAGCACACTGAATCTAAATCTAAGCAAAAGTAGAAGCATTGGGGGCAGCTAGGTGGCTCAGTGGATTGAGAGTAAAGAAGGAGGTCTTGGGTTCTAGTCTGACCTCAGATACTTCTTAGCTATATGAACCTGGACAAGCCACCTAACCCTCACTGCCTAGTCCTTATCAACTCTTTTGCCCTGGAACCAATACGTAGTATTGATTCCAAGATGGAAGGCAAAGGTTTAAAAAAGAGAGAAAGAAGCAATTAAATCTCCTGAAACAATACCAGTACTGAGGCCTCAGTATCTCACATCCAATATTAACCCAAGGCGGAGGCCGAGAACCCCCAAATCCACCTCCCCTGGCAAGCAGAAGCGTGTTATACTATCGTTAGCGAAATGGAGGCATCCCTCTGTTTCATGCCTTCCTGGGGCTATTGAAAGTTTCTCTTGTTCTAAAGACTTGTGGGAATGTGGTGGACCAGAGAAGTTCTTTATAACAATTATCCACAGGGTAGAGATAACTACAGCAGTGAGATTATTAACATTCTAAGATGCCAAAAGACCTCCTAGTAGTACAGAGGGAGATGGGAGTATTTCTATATGCCCCCAAATGACAGTTTCAGTGACAAATATTGTTGCCTCATTCTCTTCACTACCATAAGAGCTTGAGGAGCAGAAGGAGTTCTTTCTCTAACTCGGATCCCCCTCCACCCTGAAACCTTATTTGCCTTCATAGGGATCAAAATGGAGAATCGTCATCTGTATTCTAGCCCTTTGAACATGCCCTAAATATCTCTGTTGTTGTTCAGTCATGCTCAATTCATTGGGACTGCAAACAGTTTTCTTGGCAAAGATGTTGCAGTGGTTTGCCATCTCCTTCTGCAGCTCATTTTACAGATGAGGAGACTGAGGCAAATGAGGTTTAAGTGACTTGCCAAGGATGACACAGCTAGGAAGTGTCTGAGGCCAGATTTGATTTAAGCAATATGAGTTTTCCTGACTCTAAGTCCGACACTTTCTCCCTTGTACCATTTGGCTGCCCCAAAGAATATCATGACATGAAATACAGGACACGTACAAAGCTCAAGGCTTTCTCCGAGAATCAAACTAGAACCGTCACAGTATTCAACAAAAGAATTCATAGGAAATGTTATTGTTGCATGCCTCTGCTTCCACGCATTTGCCCATGCTGTATCCTGTGGAATATCTTCTCTACTCTTCTTCATGCCTTCATTTTCTATCCATCCTTTAAAGACCAACAAAATCCCACCAGTTCAATTGACCCTTCTCTAATCCTTTTTATTTGTTCTAATCCCTTCCTCTTGGAACTTGTAAAGCATTTTATTTTGTCATTTTCTAAAGTGTTTTTCATATCATCGAATTATGTTAGTATATCTATGCTTGTGTCAGAACCTCCTACTAAGTAAGCCCCTTGAGGGTAGACACTCTGATTTATCTAGACTTTGTGTAGCCCCTGACAAATGGCAATGGAATCATGCCTTTTCCTCTGCTCCCACCCTCTTTCCTAAGTCCTTCTTTCTACTTAGGAGCTAAGACAGTAGATCGGGAGAGAGCATTAAACAGCCAGAGAGGAACTAGGAAAGGGTAAAGTATGGGATAGGCAGTGAAAGGGTGTTTTTGCTTGTGCAACATTGTATCCGTGTTCCTCCACTGTCTGGGTGTGGTCTCTGAAACCTTTTAGGTGCTCTGTTAGTGGGGGGGGAGGTGTTTGTTTGTGCAACATTGTATCCATGCTCTCCCACTGCCTGGGTGATCTCTGTAGGCTTACACAGGTGGTATGTTAGTTGGGGGGAGGCTGTTTGTGTGCAACATTGTATCCATGTTCCTCCACTGGCTGGGTGTGGTCTATCTTTTTAGGTGGTGTGCTTCTGGGGGGAGGTATTCATGTGCAACATTGTATCTATGTTCCTCCACTGACTGGATATGATCTCTGTTTGCTTACATAGGTGATGTGCTACTGGATGGGAGGGTAGAAAGGACAAGTGAATATAGAAAGTGGGAGCATGGTGAAAATTCAGAATATTCCACACTATTTACCAGGATCCCTTAAGATCACCTTCAAACATTGGTTATTTCCTTTATTTTTTAGTGAGCAGGGCTGTTACTTCCATTAATGACAGCATCCATGAAAGAGCCGTGGCTAGTTAGGGAGGCTTGGGCTTGAATTCCACTTCATCCAACCTCTCTTGGCCTCAGTTTCCTCATGTGTAAAATGATAGGTTGTACTTGGTGAGCTCTAAAGTCTCTTCCAACTCCTCATGACTTTTTGCCAGCTTTTGCCTTTCTCTTGCAGCCAGGAGGAGCCTCCAAAGAGGCAAAGATAGCTTGTATTTATCTCCTTTCTCTCCACTTACACGATCACTGCTCTGTCACTCTTAAGAAAAACAGAAGCAGGATTCAAACCCAGGAACTCCTGTCTCCAAGTCCAGAACTATTTTTACTACAACAAGTGAATAGTATGGCTAATTAAACCCCCCCAAAGCTTTAGTCCATCTTTGAAACTTCTCTCACACAAGAAGAGGTTGTAATAGTTGTAGTAGTAGTAAAAAGAAACAATAACAGGGGCAGCTGGGTAGCTCAGTGGAGTGAGAGTCAGGCCTAGAGACAGGAGGTCCTAGGTTCAAATCTGGCCTCAGACACTTCCCAGCTGTGTGACCCTGGGCAAGTCACTTGACCCCCATTGCCCACCCTTACCACTCTTCCACCTATGAGACAATACACCGAAGTACAAGGGTTAAAAAAAAAATAAACAATAACTTTACCTTTTTAGCATATATGCCAATGAACAATAAAATGGCCCAGCATCAAGAGTAGTTAGGGGTGAGAGGAAGGAAGGAAGGGATGTCCTGTATATTCTTTATGAAATATGAAATTGTATTATCTGTTCCTGAATATTAAATATTGAATCTACAGAGTCATTAAATGTCAAAGAGTCACTTAAGTACTACAGTTCCCAGGTCTCATGTCACTACAAAAATCATAATAACCAGGCAAAAGAAAGGGGAATAGTGCATTGGGGGAGGAAAGGGACATCAGGAGAATCAGTGAGATGACTAATAAAGTAATTTGGAAAAATGAAAGTTTGTTGAGGCCTCCATAGATAATATTATAATAGTTGCCTAACTTTAGAAGCAGGCTATTTTTATTTATTTATTTATTTTTATTAGACATTTATTAATATTCATTTTTAATCTGTTTACATACTTTATGCCCCTACTTTCCCCTTCACCCCCTGCTCTTCCCCCACCCATGGCCAACGCACATTTCCACTGGTTGTAACAAGTGTCCTTGTTCAGGGTCTATTTCCCATTCATGTCCGCCTCAGCCCATGCATTCAAGCAATTGTTTTTCTTATATGTTTCCTCTCCTGCAGTCCTTCCTCTGAATGTGGGTAGCATCTTTACCATAAATCCCTCAGAGCTGTCTTGTGTCATTGCAGTGCTGCTGGTACAGAAGTGGTACATTCGATTTTACCACAGTATATCAGTCTCTGTGTACAGTGTTCTTCTGGCTCTGCTCCTTTCGCTCTGCATCACTTCCTGGAGGTCTCTCCAATTTGCATGGAATTCCTCCAGTTTATTATTCCTTTTAGCACAATAGTATTCCATCACCAGCATATACCACAGTTTGTTCAGCCATTCCCCAATTGAAGGACATCCCCTCCTTTTCCAGTTTTTTGCCACTACAAAAAGCGCAGCTATAAATATTTTCGTACAAGTCTGTTTATCTATGATCTCTTTGGGGCACAAACCCAGCAATGGTATGGCTGGGTCAAAGGACAGGCATTCTTTTATAGCCCTTTGAGCATGATTCCAAATTGCCAGCCAGAATGGCTGGATCAGTTCACAGCTCCACCAGCAATGCATCAATGTCCCGATTTTGCCACATCCCCTCCAACATTCATTACTCTCCCCTTCTTTCATTTTAGCCAATCTGCTAGGTGTGAGGTGGTACCTCAGAGTTGTTTTGATTTGCATTTCTCTAATTATTAGAGATTTGAAACACTTTCTCATGTGCTTATTGATACTTTTGATTTCTTTACCTGAAAATTGCCTATTCAATGTCTCTTGCCCATTTATCAATTGGGGAATGGCTTGATTTTTTATACAATTGCTTTAACTCCTTGTATATTTGAGTGATTAGACCCCTGTCAGAGTTTTTCGTTATAAAGATTTTTTCCCAATTTGTTGTTTCCCTTCTGATTTTGACTACATTGTTTTTGTTTGTACAAAAGCTTTTTAGCTTAATATAGTCAAAACCATTAAATTTACATTTTGTAATTTTCTCTAACTCTTGCTTGGTTTTAAAATCTTTCCTTTCCCAGAGATCTGACAAGTATACTATTCTGTGTTCACTTAACTTATTTGTAGTTTCCCTCTTTATATTCAAGTCCTTCACCCATTCTGAATTTATCTTGGTGTAGGGTGTGAGATGTTGATCTAGACCTAATCTCTCCCATATTGTTTTCCAAATTTCCCAGCAGTTTTTGTCAAATAGTGGATTCATGTCCCAAAAATTGGGCTCTTTGGGTTTATCATACACTGTCTTGCTGACATCATTAACCCCGAGTCTATTCCACTGATCCTCCTCTCTATCTCTTAGCCAGTACCATATTGATTTAATGACTGCTGCTTTATAGTATAGTTTGATATCTGGTACTGCTAGGCCCCCTTCCTTCACATTTTTTTCATTATTTCCTTTGATATTCTTGATCTTTTGTTATTCCAAATGAAATTTGTTATAGTTTTTCCTAATTCAGTAAAGAAGTTTTTTGGTAATTTGATAGGTATGGCACTAAATAGGTAAATTAATTTGGGTAGGATGTTCATTTTTATTATGTTAGCTCATCCTACCCATGAGCAATCAATATTTTTCCAATTGTTTAGATCTAGTTTTAATTGTTTGGAAAGTGTTTTGTAGTTGTTTTCGGATAATTCCTGTGTTTGTTTTGTTAGATTGATTCCCAAGTATTTTATATTGTCTAGGGTGATTTTAAATGGTGTTTCTCTTTCTACCTCTTGCTGTTCTAATGTGTTGGAAATGTATAGAAATGCTGATGATTTATGTGCATTTATTTTGTATCCTGCCACTCTGCTAAAGTTGTTGATTATTTCTACCAGCTTCTTAGTTGATTCTCTAGGATTTTTAAGTAGACCATCATATCATCTGCAAAGAGTGATAGCTTAGTCTCCTCATTGCCTATTTTGATACCTTCAATTTCTTTTTCTTCTCTAATTGCTATTGCTAGTGTTTCTAGTACTATGTTGAATAATAGAGGTGATAATGGGCATCCTTGTTTCACTCCTGATCTTATTGGGAAGGCTTCTAATTTATCCCCATTGCATATGATGTTTGTTGATGGTTTTAGGTATATACTGTTTATTATTTTTAGGAAAGGTCCTTCTATTCCTATACTTTTCAGTGTTTTCAATAGGAATGGATGCTGTATTTTGTCAAAGGCTTTTTCAGCATCTATTGAGATAATCATGTGATTTTTGTTTGTTAGACTGTTGATATGGTCAATTATGTGGATGGTTTTCCTAATGTTGAACCAACCTTGCATTCCTGGTATAAATCCCACCTGATCATGGTGGATGATCTTCTTAATTACTTGCTGGAGTCTCTTTGCTAGTATTCTATTTAAGATTTTTGCATCTATGTTCATTAGGGAGATTGGTCTATAGTTTTCTTTCTCTGTTTTTGATCTCCCTGGC
>NW_025391227.1:0-4510 GCF_016433145.1 Gracilinanus agilis | reverse complement strand
CCCTCTTGTTGTAGAACTTCAGGGCAATTTTGCTGAATAATTTCTTTAAGTATGGAGTCCAAGTTTCTATTAATTTCTGCCTTTTCTGGAAGACCAATGATTCTCAAGTTGTCTCTTCTAGACCGGTTTTCTTGGTCTGTCACTCTCTCATTGAGATATTTCGTGTTTCCTTCTATTTTATCAGTCTTTTGACTTTGTTTTATTTGTTCTTGTTGTCTTGAGAGATCATTGGTTTCTAAATGTTCGATTCTAGCCTTTAAGGACTGGTTTTCGGCTTTAATGTTTTGGTTTTCGGCTTTAATGTTTTGGTTTTCGGCTATAATTTTTTGGTTTTCCTTTTCAATCTGGTCATTTTTGGTCTTCAGTTGACTTGTCTCACTTTCCAAATGCGAAATTCTGCCTTTTAAACTGTTATTTTCTTGCCAGATTTCTTCCATCTTCCTCAGCATTTCATTTTTAAACTCTTCCATAGCTTGTGACCAGCTTTCATTTTTTGGGGGAGGTTTGGATTTTTGTTTTCCCTCCTCTGTTGTCTGGATTTTCTCTGTGTAGAAGTTGTCAAGTGTTCCAGAGTTTCTGTTGATAGTCTTTTTCTTCTGGACATCCTTATTGCTGGCCATTGTTGGTCCCGCCCCTTTTCCGCTTTGTCTTTGCACTCCGGGTCTGCCTGGGCCTTGCAAGCTCCAGGGGGCTCCGGGGGCTCCTTGTCCTCAGGGTCAGGCCTCCTGGTAGTTCCCGGTCTGCCCCTCTGCCCGAGGTTCCTTCAGCAGTCTTTGGGGCTGCTTCCACTGCCCCGCTGGTTCTGCACAGGTTCCTTACTGGAGGTCCAAGCCTGGGCTGGAGATAGTGATTCAAGCCTAGGGTACTGCCTTTGGCTGCGCAGATGCTCTTAGGGCCCTGCCTTCACCCCTGCAGAAGGTAGTGAAAGTCTGTGGGCTGGAGATCTTTATTCGCACCTGATGGGATGCCTTAAGGGCTTGGGAAAGGCCTTGTTTTAGGGGCCTTTGTCCAGGCCCAAGGCGGTGACTTCACCCACGTGGACGCTGGGGGAAAGTCTGTGTGTGCCCCCAGCCACCTGGGGTCCCTCATCTTGCAGCACACAGGTACAAGCCCCTGGGGCTGCCAGTGATTATCTGGTTGCCCCAGTCCTGTTTTCACACTTGTGCATTGGCATGTTGTGCGAGGTGTGCAGTTTGGGGGTGGGGGAGGGGCTTCTTCCTCTCCCGGTTTAGTGAGAGCTGTTTCACCCCCCTCTAGCGTGGAAATGCCCCGATTCTGCGTACCTTCAATGCTGCGCCCTGTTGTGGGGTTCTTTCGTTCCACTGGACTCATTTTTATTTCCCCTTGAGGGGTTCTGTATGCTTCGGTCAGGAGAGATCGAGCAGCTGCTCCTTACACTGCCGCCATCTTAACCGGAAGTCCTAATCCATATCATTTTGATTTTAACTGCAGCTAATGCACCAACATCTTTTGCAGAAAATGGTAGTTCAAATTCGTTATCTTTCCCTCCCCCCATTCTGGGCTAAACTTTTTTTTTTTTTATGATCACAGACATTTCTCACGGATTTCATTATCAATTTTATGCCAATTCTCAGACCTTCCTATCTAGCCTCTCTCTTAACCTTCAAACTTGAATATCCAACTACTTTGGATACAACTCAAACTAGATATCCCATAGACATCTTAAACTCAGAATATCCAAAACTGAGCTCATTGTCTTTCCCTCCAAACTCTCCCATCTTAAACTGTCTTATTTCTGTTAAGTATAGCATCATCTTCCCAGTTCCTAACATTCTTAACCTATGTGTCATCCTCAAATCTTCACTTTTACCCCCACTATCCAATCTGTTGCCAAGTTTGCTCATTTCTACCTTTGAAACATCTTTTATATGGATGTCCCCTCCTCTCCTCTGACACTGCCACGATCCTAGGACAGGTCCTCATCACATCATGCCTGTATAATTGCAATAGTCTGCCAGTGGTCTCCTTGCCTCAAGCCTCACCCCACCCCTACTCAGCTATCAAATTGATTTTCCTTTAGGAAGTCTTTCAGTACATATTTTAGTATAGGATTTAGTAAAACCCTTTAATACACAACTTCTGTGATGTGGTGAAAAGAACAAAGGACTGGAAGTCAGAAGATCAGGATTCTAGAATGCAAAAAAAGCAATCAGAATTCCTTTAGTATACAGATGACCATGTCACTCCTCTCTTCAACCAAATCTAAAGGCTTCCTACCACTTCCAGAACGAAATACAAAATCCCCTATTTGGCTTTTAAAGCCAAATATAATCTGGCCCCCACCTATCTTTTCAATCTTCTTATACTTTGTCCTCCTCTCCCAATATGTATTCTGCAATCCAGTTACCAACCTCTTTGATGTTTCTCTAACAAGACACTCCATCTCCCAGTTCCAACCATTTTTGCTGACTGTGCCTTATTACTTGAAATCTCTTTCTTCTCTTTTCCAGCTCCTGGATTCCCTGCTTCCTTCAAGTCTTAGCTATTTTTCCTTAATATCTGAAATTATCTCTAATTTGACCTGATTAGATCTCATTTGTATGTAGTTGTTTTCATGTTGTCTTCCTGTTTGTGAGATTCTTGAAAGCAGGGACTTTTTTTAACCCTTACTTTCTGTCTTAGTATCAATTCTAAAGCTAGACAATAAGGGTTAAATTGCCCAGGAACACATAGCTAAGAAGTGTGTGAGGTCAGATATGAACCCAAGTCCTCTTGACTTTAGGCCTGGAACTCTATTACGCTGCCTCATTACCCCAGCAGAGACTATTTTTGCCTTTCTTTGGATAAATAGGATTTAGCGGTGTGTCTGGCATATTTTATTATTGTTGTTGTTGTCATTTTTAGTTTTGTCTGATTCTTCATAACCCCATTTGAGGTATTTTTGGTAAAAATATTAGAGTAATTTGCCATTTCTTTCCCCAGCACATTTTACAGATGAAGAAAATGAGGTAAACAGGGTTAAATGACTTGCCCAGGGTCATAAAACTCATAAATGTCTGAGCCCAGATTTTAATTCAGGAAGATGAGTCCTCTGACTTCAGACCCAGTGCTCTATCCACTATAGACCTAAATATTCTGGCATATAGTAGGTACTTAATATTTGTTGACTTACAGATTGACTTAGTGCCCTAGGTTAAGGGGTCATAATCCATAACCACCTTTAAAAATCCTATTGGGCTCTGGCTAAAATATACACAAATGTCCACTATTAAAATACAAGGTGTCCCAAAAGTCTTGGTGCAGATTTTTTTTTTGTTTTGTTTTTATCCTTGCCTTGTGCCTTAGAATCAATACTAAGACAGCAACTAGGTGGCTCAATGGATACAAAACCAGGACTAGAGATGGGAGTTATTGGGTTCAAATCGGGCCTCAAACATTTCTGAGATGTGTGACCCTGGGAAAGTCACTTAACCCTCATTGCCTAGCCCTTGCTGTTCTTCTGCCTTGTAACCAGTATTTAGTATTAATTCTGAGATGGAACAGAAGGAGTTTCTTTTTAAAAGTTTTAATTAAAAGTAAAAAGAATGATGGTTGGGAGACTTCCGGTTAAGATGGCGGCAGAGTAAGGAGCAGCTGCTCGATCTCTCCTGACCAAACCACACAGGACCCCTCAAGGGGAAATAAAAATGAGTCCAGAGGAACGAAGGAACCCCACAACAGGGCGCAGCATTGAAGGTACGCAGAATCGGGGCATTTCCACACTTTAAAGGGGTGAAACAGTTCACACTAAAACACGAGAGGAAGAAGCCCCTCCCCCACCCCCCACACCGCACAAGAGGGTAAACAGGACTGGGGCAACCAGATAATCACTGGCAGCCCCAGAGCCCGTACCTGTGCGGTGCAAGACGAGGGACCCCAGGTGGCTGGGACTTTCCCTGAGCACCCACGTGGGTGAAGGCACCTCCTCTGGCCAGGACAAAGGCCCCTAAAACAAGGCCTTTCCCAAGCTCTGAAGGCATCGCCTCAGGGGTGAATAAAGATCTCCAGCCCACAGACTTTCACTACCTTCTGTGGGGGTGAAAGCAGGGCCCTAAGAGCATCAGCGCAGGCAAAGGCAGTACCCTAGGCTTGAATCACTATCTCCAGCCCAGGCTTGGACCTCCAGTGAGGACCCAGTGCAGACCTGAGCGTGGCTGTGGAAGCAGCCCCAAAGACTGCTGAAGGAACCTCGGGCAGAGGGGCAGACCGGGAACTACCAGGAGGCCTGACCCCGAGGACAAGGAGACCGGAGCCCACCCCACCCCACCCCCAGCTTGCAAGGCCCAGGCAGACCCGGAGTGCAAAGACAAAGCAGAAAAGGGGCAGGACCAACAATGGCCAACAATAAGGAAGTCCAGAAGAAAAAGACCATCAAGAGAAACTCTGGAACACTCGCCAACTTCTACACAGAGAAAATCCAGACAACAGAGGAGGGAAAACAAAAATCCAAACCTCCCCAAAAAAATGAAAGCTGGTCACAAGTTATGGAAGAGTTTAAAAATGAAATGCT
>NW_025391226.1:0-7014 GCF_016433145.1 Gracilinanus agilis | reverse complement strand
TGTGTAGAAGCTGTCGAGTGTTAAAGACTTCTTTTTTTTGTTATTATTCTTTCTCTTCTGAATTTCCTGTAACTGGTTAGCCATCATTAGCCCAGCAGCTTCTCAGGTTTATCCTCGCTCTCAGTGTCTGTCTGAGATCTATTGGCTCCTGAGGACTGAGTTCTAGTTTTTTCCAAGGTCAAGCCCCCTGGTGGATTCCCTTGCTTGAACCTCTGCAGGAGGTTTCTTTACAAGTCTCAGGGAGCTACTTCCACAGTCGTATACCCGTCTGCACTGGTTCCCCACTTAGGCTTTAGTTCCTGGTTGTGTTTGCCTCCCCCCACGCCTCTGCTCAGCCGGCACCCACGCCTCTGCTCAGCCGGCACCCAAGCCTCTGCTCAGCCGGCACCCACGCCTCTGCTCAGCCGGCGCTCCGCTCCCAGCGTCCGCTCCAGCGCGCGCTCAGATTTCGCGTGCGTTCTTGACTTAATGGGGTCCTAAGTCTTGCTGCTCTCAGGAACAGGTCCCGGAGCTGCTGATGACTCGATGGGTGCCCCAAACTTGCTCTATTTCTTTTTAGCTGGGTTCAGAGCTATAGGTGAGTGTGGAGGGGGTGGGGGTGGGGTGGTTGCTCAGCTCGCGCTTGAGTGAGAGCCCTTTTTAGCTTGGAAATGTCTCGATTCCACGTACCTTCCATGCTGTGCCCTGTTGTGGGGTTCCTCCGTTCGTCTGGACTTGTTTTTATGTCCCCTTGAGGAGTTTTGTGTGTTTCGGTCAGGAGAGGTTTAGAGCTGCTTCTTACTCTGCCGCCATCTTAACCCGGAACAACTTTAGCCTTTTTGTGTCTACCTGCCTCTAATGTATTTCTTGATAACAACATACAGTAGGATTCTTGTTTTTAATCAACTCTGCTATCTGTTTCCATCTCATGGGTGAGTTCATCCTGTTTACATTCACAATTATGATTACCATTACTATATTCCTTTCCATCTAGATTTCTTCTTTTAATTTTGCACTTTTGCTTTTCCTTCCTTTCACACATAGCTTTCCACACTCTTTCCTTCCACACCCTTCATTACCCCTCACTTTTATTACTTTCCTCCCAACCAAGCCCTTTCATATTCACCTTCTACTTCTCTTTATGAAAAGATAGGATTCTATACCTTAATGAATATAGTCATTCTTTCTTTCTGAGCCAATTCTAATGAAATTAAGGATTATGTATTACCTGCTACCACCCTGAAATCTCCTCCATCATAATATTATTTTCCCCCTGTACCTCTTTATGTGATATATTTTATCCCCTTTTATTTTTCTCTTCCTATTTCTCTTAGTACAGTCATCTTTCCCACCTCTAGTTTTTTACATAAAATCCTAAACAATTTACTACCACACCCCCTGTCTATGTATACCTCTAATTGCTATGATAATGATAACAATTTTTAAGAGTTACAAATATCATCTTTCCATATAAAAATATAAACAATTTGACTTTATTGAAGCCCTTAATTTTTTTCCTTTTACTTATTTACCTTTTTATGTTTCTTTTGAATTTTGTAATTGCACATCAAATTTTCTGTTTAAGTCTGGTCTTTTCTTCAGGGATGTTTGGAAATCTACTTACCCTGAAAGAATATATTCAGTTTTGCTGGATTCTTGACTGTAAACCCAGTTCCCTTGCCTTCCAGAAAATCATATTCTAAGATTTCCAGTTCTTCATTGTAAAAGCTGCCAGGTCCTGTGTAATCCTGACTGGGCTTCCATGATATTTGAATTGTTTCTTGTTGGCTGGTTACAGTATTTTCTCCTCGGTTTGGAAGCTCTTGAACTTGACTGTAACATTCCTGGGAGTTGTCATTTGGGGATTTATTCAGGAGGTCATCTTTGGATTCTTTCAATTTCTATTTCACCCCGTTGTTCAAGAAAATCAAGGCAGCTTTCTTAGATAATTTCTTTTAATATGATGTCTAGGCTTTTTTTTGGGGGGGGGTAATGACTTTCAGTTAAATCAATAAAATTTAAATTGTCTCCCATGGATCTATTTTCCAAATCAGTTGATTTTTCAATGAAATATCTCATGTTTTCTTTTGTATTTTCTTTCTTTTGATTTTTTTTATTATTTGAGTTCTCGTGAAGTTGTTAGCTTCTATTTGCCAAATTTTAATTTTTAAAGAATGAATTTCTTCCATGATCTTTTGATCCTCCTTTTCCATTTGTTTCACTTTACTTTTCATATAACTCTTTTCTTTATTGAGATTTTGGGCCTCTTTTTCTAGTAGGTCAGTTCTGTTTTTTAAGAAATTCTTTTCCTTTCTTTCTTTCTTTTTTTGGACCCAGAAAAAAACAGAATATTTAATTATAAATTTATCATGTAGAACTGATCAAAATCCCTTTTGAATTTTTGTTTCTCACAACGGGGAAAATGATTTTTTATTAAGACAAAACAAAACAAAATGCATGGCTAGTTAAACAAAAGTCATTAAATACCGCATAGTGCAAAGAATACTGGAATTGGGGTCAAATTGAGATTGTAATTATTTTGTTACTTGTTAGTTACATAAACTTGGGCTTCAGTCTCTTTAGTTGTACACATTCAGAGTTATAATTATCAGTTCTGTATTTGCTGACATTTTGGTATCCTCTCCTAGTTCTACCCCTTCTTCTTACACTATTTCCTTTTATTTTATTTTTTTAATAATTTTTTTATTTTTAGATAAAATGTCCCTGGTTACATAAGTCATGTTTTTACTTTACCCTTTACTCCCTTCACCCCCATTCCCCAACTCACTCCCTTCCCCCACCGTAGCTAATTCGCATTTCCACTGGTGTGGTCAGTCAAGATTTATTTACACATTATTGATAGTTACATGTCTGTGGTCTTTTCAGGTCTACATCCCCAATCATGTTCTCATCAACCCAAGTGCCCACACAGTAGTTTTTCTTCTGTGTTTCTACTCCTGCCATTGTTCCTCTGAATGCTTATAGTGTTCCTTTCCATAAATCCCTCCGAATTGTCTTTGGTCATTGCATTGCTGCTAGTACAGATGTCCATTACATTCAATTTTAGCACAGTATATCAGTCTCTGTGTACAATGTTCTTCTGGCTCTGCTCCTTTCACTCTGCATCAATTCCTGGAGGTCTTTCCAGTTCACATGGAATTCCTCCAGTTTATTATTCCTTTGAGTACAATAGTATTCCATAACCAACATATACCACAATTTGTTCAGCCATTCCCCAATTGAAGGGCAAACCCTTGCTTTCCAGTTTTTGCCACCACAAAGAGTGCTGCTATAAATATTTTTGTGCAAGTCTGTTTATCTATGATCTCTTTGGAGTACAAACCCAGCGATAGTATGGCTGGATCAAAGGGCAGGCATTCTTTTATCACTCTTTGGGCATAGTTCCAAATTGCCCTGTAGAATGGTTGGATCAGTTCACAACTCCACCAGCAATGCATTAATGTCCCAATTTTGCCACATCCCCTCCAACATTCATTACTTTCCCCTTCTTTCATTTTAGCCAATCTGCTAGGCGTAAGGTGGTACCTCAGAGATGTTTTGATTTGCATTTCTCTAATTATTAGAGATTTAGAACACTTTCTTAGGTGCTTATTGATACTTTTGCTTTCTTTATCTGAAAATTGCCTATTCATGTCCCTTGCCCATTTATTAATTGGGGAATGGCTTGATTTTTTATACAATTGATTTAACTCCTTGTATATTTGAGTAATTAGACATCTCTCAGAATTTTTTGTTATAAAGATTTTTTCCCAGTTTGTTGTTTCCCTTCTGATTTTGGTTGCATTGTTTCCCCTTGTACAAAACCTTTTTAATTTAATATAATCAAACTTATTTATTTTACATTTTGTAATTTTCTTTAACTCTTGTTTGGTTTTAAAATCTTTCCTTTGCCAGAGATCTGACAAGTATACTATTCTGTGCTCACCTAATTTACTTATAGTTTCCTTCTTTATATTCAAGTCTTTCACCCATTCTTTATTTATCTTGGTGTATGGTGTGAGATGTTGATCTAAACCTAATCTCTCCCATATTGTTTTCTAATTTTCTCAGCAGTTTTTGTCAAATAGTGGATTTTTGTCCCAAAAGTTGGACTCTCTGGGTTTATCATACACTGTCTTGCTGACGTCACTTACCCCAGGTCTATTCCACTGATCCTCCCTTCTATCTCTTAGCCAGTACCATATTGTTTCGATGACAACTGCTTTATAGTATAGCTTAATATCTGGTACTGGTACACCTTCCTTCACATTTTTTTTCATTATTTCCCTTGATATTCTTGATCTTTTGTTCTTCCAAATAAACTTTGTTATAGTTTTTTCTAATGTAGTAAAAAAATGTTTTTGGTAGTTTGATAGGTATAGCACTAAATACATAAATTAATTTGGGTAGAATGGTCATTTTTATTTTGTTAGCTCGTCCTACCCATGAGCACTCAATGTTTTTCCAATAGTTTAGATATAGTTTTATTTTTTTGGAAAGTGTTTTGTAGTTATGTTCGTATAATTCCTGTATTTGTTTGTTACACTATTTCCTTTTAAACCAGTGGTTTGCTTTATTCCCAGTAACCCTTGTCCCCTCCCTTGATTTACTTCCCTTTCTATTCCTTCCCTTATTATTCCCCTCTTTTTATTTTTAAGGCCTAATGAATTCCCTCCTCTTCTTCTCCCCTCCCTTTTATGACTTCCCCACTCCCCTGCTCCCCTTGGTTTATCCCTTCTTACTTTCTCAGTAGGGTTAGATGGAGTTTTATATCCCAATGGATGATATAGCTACTCTTCCCTCTCAGGGTTAATTACACTGAGAGTAAGGTTTAAATATTGCCTCTTAATGCTCTCTTCCTCTCCTTCTTATAATTGTATTCATCCCTTCCCCTTCCAATGCCCTCTTTATGTGTAAGAGAATATCCTATTTTTCTTATTCATTTAATTTCTCTTGGTGTCCTCTACTATTTACCTCCCTCTTTCCCACCCCCATTCTCCTTATGAATTATTCTTCTAATTACTATAATAGTGAATAGAGTTCCTTACAGAGAATCATACATAACATTTCTCCAAATAGGAATACCAATAATTAGATCATATTGAAGACCTTAAAGAGGCAAATTTTAAAAATACGAGTTTTCTTTCTTTCCCCTTTGTTTCCTATTTCCCTTTTCATGTTTCTCTTGATTTTTGTGGTTGGATATCGAACTTTCCATTTAGTCCTGGTCTTTTCTGTGCAAATATTTGGAAATCTTCTATCTTGTTGAATGCCCAAACTTTCCCCTGGAAGTATATGGTTAGTTTTGATGGGTAGGGGATCCATGGTTGTAGACCCAGTTCCCTTGCCTTTTTCAATATCATATTCCAAGCCTTGCAGTTTCTTTAGGCTCCTGAGATCTCAGATCTAGTTGTTCTAAGAGTCAAGCCTCCTGGTGGTCCCCTTGCTTACTCCTCTGCCTCAGGCTCTTTTAACAGTCTCAGGGAGCTGCCTCCACAGTTGTGAACCCCTTCTGCACTGAGTCCCCACTCAAGGTTCACACCTGTGCTCAAGATCTGAGTCCTCATCTGATTTCAAGATCCGTGTCTGGGCTTGTGTCCATGCCTGCACTCGTGCCTGCACTCAGGGTCTGCGTTCAAAGTCTGTGTGCATTCTTTAGCCTCTTGGGGTCTTAAGTCTTGCTGCTCTCAGGAGCCGTCCTGGTGACCCCAGGTAGCTGCCAAGGACTTAATGTGTTCCCCAAATGTGCTCTAACTCTTGTGAGCTGGCTTTGGCACTGTAGGTGGTGTGGGGTGTGGGAGGGGATTGCTCAGCTCGTGTTTTAGTGAGAGCTGCTATAAAGGGGGTTCCCTTTATAGCATGGAAATGCCTGATTCCAAGTACCTCCAATGCTCGCCCTGTTGTGGGGTCCCTTTGTTCCTCTGAATTTGTTTTTATGTCTTCTTGAGGAGTTCTGTATATTTTGGTTAGGAGAGGTTAAGCAGCTGCTGTTTACTCTG
Source organism: Gracilinanus agilis (assembly GCF_016433145.1). Classification (NCBI taxonomy): domain Eukaryota; kingdom Metazoa; phylum Chordata; class Mammalia; order Didelphimorphia; family Didelphidae; genus Gracilinanus; species Gracilinanus agilis. The sequence continues at coordinate 1,036 of NW_025391226.1, read as the reverse complement.
CCTCCATCTTAACCAGGAAATCTCCCATCATTAAATTCTTGTCTTCAGTTGATTTCTGTGCCTCTTTTTCCAGCTGACCAATTTTGCTTTTTGAGCTATTTTCTTTTTACATTACTTCTTTGCCCTAATTTGATTTTTTTTAATACTTTTTTTACTTCCAGGGCTTTAGACCAAGTTCCATTTTTCTTTGAAGTTTTGTGTGTGGTTACTTGGATATCATAGTTCCTATTGACTCTTTGTTTCACAATGTCTCCATAGAAACTTTCTAGAGTTAGGTGTTTCTTTTAGTATTTGCTTATTTTTTTCCAGCCATTTTTTTTTGCCTGTAGACTTGGAGTTTTGAAAGCTGAAAATTCTGTCTCCTCTATTTCTGCCCTTTAAGGCTACTTTGCTCTGTGGCTTGTTCTTCACCTGAAGCACAGGGTTGAAAGAGTCAAGTACTATGGAGTTCTGGTCTTCACTGTGGGTTAGCGCCAGGGCCCAGGATTTCAAGGGGGTGATTATAGGTGTTCTATTATTGGTGTGGCCTGGTTTTGTGATCCTGAAGTTGGCCTATGCCCTGGGTCAGAACCTGGATCAGTATGTGAGGGGGTAGGTGTTCAGATAGCACTCCTCTAGGGTTCAGTTTTGCTTCTGGTTCCCCCTTATCTCATGAAAATCAACTCTCTCCATCTACCTTTTAAATTGCATTCAGTAGGATAGCCTCCTTACTTTGTCTTGGTATGGGTTTTTGACTCCTATAGTTTTGAAATGTTTTTTTAAAAATTGATTTGGAAGGATTTTCAGAGAAATTTCAGATTTCACTGCTTCTAAGCCAATATCTTGGTTCCTATCCAAATCAGAATTGTTTTTAAGATTTATTTTAGTATTTTGATCCTGCCAACTAACTGAGCTTTGTATCATTTGAAATCATTTTGGACAGGACTTTCATTTTTCTGTTCTGTGATTTCATTTCTGATTAAAAACCCCAGTGAGGAAGTCCTATCAATAAGTGTTTGCAACAATTCTTCAACTTATAAAGATTTGCCTGGGATAT
>NW_025391225.1:0-10407 GCF_016433145.1 Gracilinanus agilis | reverse complement strand
AGGGAAGAAGGGAAAGGAGGGGAAGGAGGGAAGGAAGGAAGGAAACAGAATGGCTGGTGTCATGCTATGGGTCTGAAAACATAAGTGAGCCAATAACTCAAAACAACTCAAAACATAAGCAGCAAATTGTCCTGGACTTTTTATTCACCCCTTCTCACTCTCGTTCTGAAAGAAGTGGCACTGAAGCTGGGATTTCAGGGGGCAGAAGGAATGGAGTCCAGTTTGGCTAGAATATCTGAGTACTTGGAGAATAGTAATGGGAGATAAGGCTAAACAGGGAGGTTGGGTCAGATACTTTTGAATGCCAAGCTAACAAGCTTATCCTAACAGAGGGGAGACTTTGAAGGTCTTTGGTTAGAGTTGGGTTTCAGGAGGGGCAGTGTGGGCCAAACAGACAGGAAAGGTGGAGACCCATCATAGGAGTCTTATCCCACATTAGGTCACAGGACCATCAGTTTTCTCAGCCCCAAATCTCTTCTGAAACATTATCCCATCCCTAAAAGTTTCCTTGAGTAGTCAGGGGGTAATAATGCCTTTTTCTCAGGGACCATAACCAGCCCATCTTTCCACTGTACCCTACTATATTTGTTATTCCTACGTTTTCCTTTCTTCCTGCCCATAGTTATCCCTGTCAGAACATCTTCTGTATCTGTCTTCCCCTCACCTCTCTGCCAGTCCAGAACATCCCCTCTCTCTATCTGTTCTCCCCTCCTCTCCCACCTGTCTGTGGCCCACATTTGGAATGGCAATGTGACTGGGGACTGCCGCTCCAGATGAGCCCATGCCCATCCCACAGATGCTACAGAGAATTTACTGCAGCCCGTTAGGGCTGCCAGGTCCCAGGACCTCCTGGCCAGGACAATGATGGCCAACAGCTGCAGTCCTTCATGGGACCCAAGGACAAGGAGAGAAGAAGGGGAGATCCCACTGCTCTATTTAGGTTCTGCTGGCAATGTCTGTCAAGGGAGACCAGTCAGATTCAGCTGCAGAGGAAACAGCATCAGAGCAAAGTCTGGCCAGTAAAATGGCACTTTAGGTAGGAGTAGGGGCCAAGAGACTGGGGGTGGGGAAAATATATGTGAGAAAGGGGCGTTTTTGGTTCTCAGATCTTATTTAGGTTAGAAAGAGCACTTGATTGGTCTAGAACAAGAGACCATAGATTCAGAGCCTGAAAGGCCCTCGAAGGGCACCCCTCCCCCTCATTTTATAGACATGGAAACTGAGATCCAGGTAAGCTAAGTGACTTGTCTAAGGTCCCACAAGCAGTAAGCATTAAAAATAGGATTTGAACCCAGGTTCTCCGGCTCCAGACCCATTGTTTTTTCTACTGTTCCACTGAATCCTTCCTCTAATTTTCACTGTCTAGGTCACCTTGGACAAGTCACTTATTTTATTTTTGCTTTAAAAAACACTTTATTTTCTATCCTAGTAACAACTTTAGGACAGAAAAGTAAGGGCTCATTTTACAGATGAGGAAACCGAGGCTAACAGAGTTAAATAACTTGCCCAAAAAAGCTGGAAAATGAGGGGATGCCCTTCGATTGGGGAATGGCTGAACAAATTGTGGTATATGCTGGTGATGGAATACTATTGTGCTAAAAGGAATAATAAACTGGAGGAGTTCCAGGTGAACTGGAAAGACCTCCAGGAACTCATGCAGAGCGAAAGGAGCAGATCCAGAAGAACACTGTACACAGAGACTGATATACTATGGTAAAATCGAATGTAATGGCTTCTGTACCAGCAGCAATGCAATGACACAAGACAGCTCTGAGGGATTTATGGTAAAGAACGCTACCCACATTCAGAGGAAGAACTGCAGGAGAGGAAACATATAAGAAAAACAAATGCTTGAATGCATGGGCTGAGGAGGACATGATTGGGGATGTGGACTCGAAACTACCACACCAATGCAACTATCAACAATATGGAAATGGGCCCTAAACAAGGACACATGTTACAACCAGTGGAAATGTGCGTCGGCCATGGGTGGGGGGAGAGCGGGGGGTGAAGGGGAAAGTAGGGGTATGAAGCATGTAATCAGGTTAAAAATGAATATTAATAAATGTATATATAAAAAAAATAACTTGCCCAACACATCTAGGAAATATTTAAGGCTGGATTTGAACGCAGATCTTCATAACTCCATGCCCAGTGCTCTAGAGTCAGATGAAGTAGGTTCAAATCCTGCCTCTAATGTTTCCTCTGTAACTTCTGGAAAGCTATAATTCACTCATAGCTCCTTCAAATATTCCTTAATAGATCTGTGTCAAAAATCATCAGGTTAAGTCTCTTTTCCCTCCACCTTGTACCATCACCTCCCTGACAAAGTACGGATTCCCTAGAGAAGGTGAATTCTCGTCTTTGGGTCACGGACACTGGCCTTTTATTTGGGCATTCACTCGAGTTCATAGTCACAAAGTTTCACCAAGGTTTATGGAATTGACACACCAAGGATGATCGTGTTTACTTTGCCCTTCGAAAGGAGATGAAGACGGCTACATAAGTGGAAGTTTATACACTGTGGGTAGACCTAGAGGGTTAGGACATCCGTGAAGTCCCTACTGGGGACTGCCCAATAGAGAGATATGGATGGAAATACAGTAGACTGCCCAATAGAGAGATATGGATGGAAATACAGTAGGAAAGACCAGAGCCTCAGTGGGAGTGGTGAATTCATGCCTTAGAGAGAATGGATGAGTAGGGAGACCTGAAGAGAGTTCAGAGGCTACTCTGCCTTCTCCTTCTGAGAGAGAGAAAAGAATCATCGGTGAAGGACATCGCAAGCCCTAAGGAACAGCCCAGACTTCTTTCTATGAATCACGTAGCTGTATGGGTCCAGAGAGAAGGCAGGACACAGGGAAGGACAGTTTCTCTACTGAAGGGTTCCAGTATGAGCCCATTCTTTTTATTATTTTATTTATTATTGTTATAATTAATACCTTATTATTATTATGTTCAATAAAATTTGTCCTGTATCTGATGCCTTGTTGACTTGAGTGCTTCACAGGGGTGCTGAAGGTCTTTAGAGAGATACCAGGTTAAATTTGATATTTCTAGGAGAAACTCTGGATAGCAGCATAAGAAACCAAAAAAGTTATTATTGAGAAAGGAGAGATGGACATATGGTTACATTAACAGCAATATAATCTTACATACAATTATATAGTGCTTTATAGTTTACAAAGCACCCTGCATTTGTGATCTGACCTTTCTGTAATTATGAGGGAAGAAATGGACTAGGACTTTGAAGTGAGAATGACCGTAGTCTAATCCTCTAATATGACAGAGGAAAAAAATTAAAGAAGTGAAATGACTTGCCCAGGGTCACACAAGATTTAAATTCTCTCTTTAAAATAACAGCTGGAGGGGCCTCTAAGTGGCTCATTGAATAAGAAGATTTGGGTTTAAATCTGGCCTCAGATAATTCCTTTCTAGCTGTGTGACCCTGGGCAAGTCACCTAACTCTGATTTGCCCAGCCTTGATGACCCTTTTTGCCCTAGAACTAATACTAAGGCAGAAGGTCAGGGTTTAAAAAAATAAATGAAATGAAATAACAGAGCTGGAATTCCTCTTTGGTGAACTTTGAGTTTGAGTGCCCAGAAGGCAAATTCAAGCTGTCTGCGAGCCCCCGGATTACCAGAGAGAGTTGAGGGAGAAAGTGTTTGCTTTGGGCTGCTGGACCGAGGGTTGGCGAATGCAAAAAATGTCCTCAGGGGCTGGGAAGAGGGGGAATGGAGCTGCTCCGGTGCGCTGGCTGTGCACACATGCCGCGTCTTCGCCAGCACTGATCTAGGTTCTCTGAGACCAGTACCTAGTTCTCTTTCAACTATGCCATGCTACTTCTCACTAATAATTTCTAGGATGTTTTCTAGCTCTATAATTATAATTCCATGTGTCTAGTTTGATTCTTGAAGGAGCTCTGGGAAGTGGGTAGTGTGTATATTAGTTCATTTTACAGATGGAAAAACTGAGGCAGGTAGCGGTGAAGTGATTTCACAAGTGTCGAGAAGCCAGAAGTGAAAGAACTGGGTAGGAGGGGAGCCTGCAGAACAGAAGTCAACATTTTACTTGCCTGAGGATGGCCAATAGTCAGTCACCTGCTTCTCCAAACAGCAGCTGAATAGGATAGATATCCTTAGGTTGTACTGGAACAGTTAAGAACCTGTAGTTCAAATTGTTTTAGTGTCTGTTTTAGATTGAGGGCATTATTAAACTCCTGTACTGCTACATCTCGATGTAGACGCCAGAGGCAGCTAGATGGTACAATGATTAGATCACCAGTCCTGGAATTGGGAAGACCTGAATTCAAATCCAGCCTTAGACGCTTATTCACTGTGGAACCTTGTGCAAAACTGCTTCACCTCTGTTTGCTTCTCTTTCCCCATCTGTAAAATAGGGGCAAAAATAACACCTACCTCAGGGTTCACAAGATCAAATGACATAGTAGTTGCAAAGTGTTTGGTCCATGGTCAGCGCTAAATGTTAGCTATTATCATTATTTGTGCTTTTTTCTCACAAAGATGTCATTATAATGCACTTATTTTCTTCTGGGGCAGCTAGGTGACAAAATGGATAGAATGCTGAGTCTAGAGTCAGGGAAATTCATCTTCCTGAGTTGAAATCTGGCTTCAGACATTAGCTGTGTGAACCCAGGCAAATCACTTAACCCTGTTTGCCTCAGTTTCCTCATTTGTAAAATGAGCCGGAGAAGAAAATGGCAACCCAGTCCTGTATCTCTACCAAAAAAACTCCAAATGGAGTCATGAAGAGTCAGACACGATTGAAAGGACTCATCAAATTTCTTCTGAACAAGGACTATCAAACTTGTAGAATATGTGGTCTCTACAAGTAGCACGAAGCCTCTCCTACTTCGGAGGCGCCTGGAATAAATGATCTCTAAGGTCTTTTCCAGGTGTCTCCTTCATTCTATGGTTCTGAGATCTATGGAGTGAGCTCTGTGACTCTGACCTGCCAAGTTATTCCCCTGAGGAATAGGATAAAGGCACAATATTATCTACCACAGAACTGTTGAGGAAGGAATCTGAAAGCTCCATTGTTGTTATCACTGGGATGGTCACAGGCCACCTCCCATTATAGGATTTAGATCTGAACACTATCTAATTCAACTTCCTCATTCTATAGAGGAAGCCGACTCCAAGATAGACTTGCCCACTCTAAGAGGCAGCGAATCTTTATCTCCTGGCACCAAAAATGGATTTCCCCCATTATTTGTGGATATATAATCTCTCTCATGGCAGGAGGAAAAACGAGATGAAACCCTCCTCTCCCACTACCACTATGCTTCTTTTATGAAAAATCACTGAGTGCTCTGAGCACAGAGAAGGAGGTTCTATCATAAGGCATATTAAAATGTCAGTGTACATTCCTCACTGTATTTGTTTTTTCCCTTCCTCAGTCCTCTTTTTGTAGTCTGATATATATGCACACACCGAACCACAAAGACAAAGTACTCATGACTACTCAGAGTGCAGCTGGCCTCATTGGCTTCAGAATACGTTGATTGTATTCCTCTTGTACCCTCCTCACCATCATTTACCTTCCTAATCAGTCCTAGCTTAAGGCCATCTTCAAGTAAGAATACATTTAGAATCAGATCTGGGGGTAAATACCTGCTCAGTCAATAGTTACTTCTCTGGGACTCAGTTTCCTTATCTGTAATATGAGTTTGGACTAGTGATCTCTAAAATTCCTGTCAGTTTAAATTCTATAATTATATTTGTAGGCCTAGTATTCTCAAGCCTGCCAGTCTTGTGGTTGGCAGAGAAATTGGAAAAAAATTTGCCTGGGATAATCCACAAAAGAGAAAATGCAGAAGGGGCAGCCTCATTAAACTTGGGGACATTGCAGAATGGACAGTATCTTATGTGTCTTTATGTCTCTGACCCCAAGAGGTAGGAAATGCAAGTATTATTATCCCCATTTTACAAATGAAGAAAATGAGGAAAAGAGAAATTATATGATTTGCCAACTGTTACCGAACTAAGAAGTCAAGCCGGGACCAAATCCATGTCAGGTCTTCCAATTCCTGGGTCCATGGTTCTTTTTACTTCATCATATGTTACCTCTAATTCTTTTCCTTTATCTTGACTTTTGAACCCTATTGTTAAAAAATAAAGGCTGGCCTTGTGCTTTCTAAAATCACTCTTCAAAGAGAGAGCAGAGTAGTTTAGAGTAAGAGGGCCATATGTTATATAAAATTGAAAGAACTCAGGCTTGAGAGCCAGAACTGCTGAGTTTGAATCCTGGCTCAGACATTGTATGTGACCTTGAGCAAGTTATTTTCTCTCTCTGAGCCTCGGTTTCCCTTTCTGCAAAATGAGGTTGAACTAGTACCTCCCTCCCAGCTCAGATAGCTTATGCATTTGCAAAGTAGTTTTTAAAGCAGGGGTTAGCAACCTTTTTGGCCGTGAGAGCCATAAACGCCACATTTTTTAAAATGTAATTTCGTGAGAGCCGTACAGTGCTCACAGTGCGCGCTCCTGTAACAGCACCTGAAGAAAAATGGACTTTATGGCCCCTGCAGAAAGAGCCATATCTGGCCCTCAAAAGAGCCAGATATGGCTCAAGAGCCATACGTTGCCCACCGCTGTTTTAAAGGAAGGCAAGAGTCAGGCATTTTGCTAAACAATTTTCTAGAAATATTATCTCATTTGATCTTATTAATAATCCTGAAGAAGAGAGCAGCTAGGTGGCTCAGTGGACTAGCAGCCACGCCTAGAGACAGGAGGTCCTGGGTTCAGATCTAGCCTCAGACACTCCTGTGTGACTTTGGGAAAGACATTTAACCCCATTGTCTAGCCCTCACTCCTCTTCTGTCTTGGAATCAATACACAAAATTGATTCTAAGAGAGAAGGCAAAGATTTTAAATATATATAAATTTACTAACTTATTAACTTTCTATTAATAAATGATCAATTTTACTTCTAATTTACTAATTAAATTTATATTATTTAAGAACTAATTTATTTTATTTATTAATCATTAATCTCATCTTATGCTCACAATGACCCTGTGAAAGTAGGGGGACCTTCATCATCCCCACTTTACTGAGAAAATTGGAGGCAGATAAATGACTAGTCTAGATTCACAGGGCAAATAAGTGTCTAAGGCTGGCTTTGATTTCAGTTTTTTGAAGGATGATTTCTGAAAAACCTGGAAAGATTTACACGAACATCTGATTCAAAGTGAAGTGAGCTGAACCAGAAGATCACAGTACACTGTAACATCATTACTGTGTGATGACCAACTGTGAATATCTTTGCTGTTCTTAGCAATACAATCATCTAAGACAATTCCAAAGGACTTAATGGTGAAAAATGCTATCTGCCTCCAGAGATAGAACTGATGAGAGTCTGGATGCAGATCTTTTTTTAAAATATGTATTTTCTTCTATATCATGACTACTATGGAAATGTTTTGCATGATTCGGGGAGATTGGGAGGGGAGGGATTAGGGGGAGAGAATTTGAAACTTAAAATTTTAGAAAACTGTTGTTTTTACATGTAATTGGGAAAAATAAGATATAGAAAGATTTATTTATTTTGAGAGCTCTGATCAGTTTAATGACCAATCATGATTATAGAAAAATTTATAAAAGAACTCAGTTCCTTGTGTTGGTCATGAACCTTAAGTGTTATACACAGCAATGCTGGATGAGTATTTCAGGGGATATGTGTCCAGGAGGGATGTAAATATGAGTATGAATTAGTGTGGATGGGTTAGTATAAGTGAGTGTGGATAGTACCTAACTCTCTCTCTCTCTCTCTCTCTCTCAGAGATAGGTCTGTATATGGTAATTCTATGAGTCTGAGTGTTTCGGGAAAGTGTAAGTGTGAATTTGTAAATGTGATGAAAGCTAACCAAGAGTAAGATTTTGTGAGATTGAGAGGAATTCCTCTGAAGGAGTGTGAGTATGAAGCTGTTCCTGCTCCTGTGTGAATCAGAGGTTAAGCTTTTCCCATGGGTGGAATTCCAGCTAATTAAAATGTTCAATTCAATCCTAGCAGAATATAGGCGTTGGCACATAGTAGGGGCTTAGTAAATGTTTCTTTATTCACTGGAAGAAGGATTGGGCCTCAGTTGGAAGACTTTCAAGTACTGGGAAGGTATTCCAGGCCCCCAAGTCACTTTGGATTAAATCTGACATTTATTAAGTATCTGTCATGTGTGAAGAAGGTAAGTACTTACTAGACTCTGGGGAGAGGACAAACACTTATTAAATGCCTACTAAGTGCTGAGCTGGAGAAAGACATGAAAAACCACCCCAGTATCTTTGCCAAGAAAACCCCAAAAGAGTTGACAAAGGATAGGACATGTCTGAAACTAATGAACAACAAAAACACCAGGTACTCTGCAAAGCACTTCACAGAACTTCTATCTTCTAAGATTCCAGCATGTATGATGTATGGAATATAAGTACAAGACAGTTTAATGGAGGCAGTGAACATCAAGGTGGTGGGAGCCGGGAAGGTTTTTTTTTTTTTTTTTAAACCCTTACCTTCCAGCTTGGAGTCAATACTGTGTATTGGCTTCAAGGCAGAAGAGTGGTAAGGGTAGGCAAATGGGGGTCAAGTGACTTGCCCAGGGTCACACAGCTGGGAAGTGTCTGAGGTCGGATTTGAACCTAGGACCTCCAGTCTCTAGGCCTAGGCTCTCAATCCACTGAGCTACCCAGCTGCCCCCAGCAGGGAAGGTTTTACAAGAGGGGGAGGCACCTGTTCTGTTTCTGAGAGACAAACATCAAATGATCAGAAATTCTAGAACTGGAACGAACCTCAGAGATCACCTAGTCAAAACACTCTAATTTTACAGATAAGGGCCAGGAAGGCTGAAAGTGACCTGCCCAACTTCACGCTGGTAGTGAGCCACGGGTGAGATTCATACCAAGGTCCTAGGACTTCAGAGACAAATGTGCAATTGAATTCCAAGAACATCAGGTAGCACATTCTCCCACGTCCTGTTCTAAAATTCGTCGCTTGTAAGACTGTTATAACTGGGAGAGAAATTAGGAGTCATCTAATGCAAAGCTGTTTTACTAATGGGGAAACTGAGGCTCGAAGAGCAAACGGGAATTGCCCTTAGTCACACATTAGCGTTAGAACTGGCAGGAGACCACAGGTGTCCAGACCTTGAGCCCAAAGTTCCTTCCATGGCCCAAGCGTTCCCTCCCCTTCACCCCAGTGCTGAGGTCACCAGGTCATAGGAGCCCTGGGTCAGATTCCGCTGCATTTCCTGCCTCCACCCCAGAGCACCAGTGATTCAATCCTCCCCCGCGCCCCTCTGCCTCCCAATCACCACCTTGCGCCCTGATCCTGGCTGGAGAGGAGCGCGCGAGCCTGAGCGAGGAGTGGGCGATCTCACTGCGGGCGGGTTCTATAAAACTGGGCGAGTTGGGGGAGGGGGCACTCGGGCTCCGCTGGACAGTTGGCCCCCGGGGGGGGGGGTGACCAGGGTGAGAAGTATCGCGAGAGCGGCCGGCTACCAACCTGCTCGGCGCGCGCACACACTCCTATTAAAGCTCACTCCCAGCCGGGGCCGATCCCGGCGGGGCGGGGAAAGCCGGGTGCCGCAGCTGGCGGGGCGCGCGGAGGGGGCGCGCACCGCTGGAGCCGCCTCATCCTTCTAGTTGTTCAGCCCATCCCTCCTCCCTCCTTCTCCCCCTCCACCCCGCCTTCCAGGGGCCGCCCGGGGCAGGGACCAGCCCGCCCCGGGCGGAGGTGGGGAAGGGGGTGTGTGGGGTGACCTCATTCCTGCCTCGCTCCTGGAAGTCCCCGGCATCTCCGCCCACTCCGTGTGTCCCTCCCTCTGTCCCTGGGTCCGTCCCGCCCTCCCTCCCGGCTCCGAAGTTTGGCTCCCAGCTGCGTTGCGTGCGACCGGCCCTGCGCACGGTTTGCTCCCTCCCCGGCGCTGCTCCCGGACCGCTCCCCGCAGTCCCTGCCCGGACCCCGCAGCCCCAGCCCAGCTCCCGCAGTCCCGCCAGGCCGCTGCAGCTCCGTCGCGCACTTCCTGAAACTTTTTTTTTTTTTTTTTTTTTGCGCCGGAGCCCGGGACTTGCAAGGGGAAAGAAGGGGGACGAAAGAGAGCAAGAAACTTCAGGGCTGCGGCGAGGGTCAGCCGGGCTGGGCCCCGGGGCCCGGCGGCTCTGGGAGGGCAGGGGAGTGCCGGCTCTGCCGTCGCGAGGCTCCCAATGGGGCTGGAGAAACTTTAAAAGGCGGCCCCGCTGTGGTTGGCTGGTAGCGAGATTCCGAGCAACATATGGCATTAAAAGGAGCGCAGCTGGAGGTAACATTTCTATCGCTGGGAAGTCGGAGCAGCTGACTCTCCAGCTTGCCTTGTAATTAGCAAACCGAGCACTCCTCTCCCCCGCCCCCCCTTCTCTCCC
>NW_025391224.1:0-8296 GCF_016433145.1 Gracilinanus agilis | reverse complement strand
CCGCGTGGCAGCCCCCCTGCCCCCTGTACAGCGGCCGGCCTGCCCCCCACACGGTGGCCCCCCGCACGGCGGCCACCCTGCCCCCCGCGTGGCCCCCCGTATAGCGGCTGGGCCTGTGAGGGAGGACCCAAGTGAGAACCCGAAGGCGGTGTCCTCCGTGTGTTTTTAGGCCCCTGAATACCGCAGCACCATGTACGGCTACGGCGAGGCTTGCGGAGAGACGGGCCACGTCGTCTGCAATAGCTCATCCCCTGACTGAGAACTGAACGTGCATCCCGGGAGCGTCCGCGGCCTCCGCTTCTTCGCCGTCCTCTCACCGTCCGGGACACGCGGCTTCCCCAAGTAGCTCCTGTTCCCCGCGTGTCCTGTCCCGAGTCATCCTGACACTTCCGGGCAGATCCGTGTTTCCGGAGCTTCTCGGTAGAAGTGCTGGAGAAACGCTTTCCGTGCGGGCTCTGGGCGGCGAGCTCCGGCCCCGAACCCTCCCTCCCGTCTGCGGGTGCGGCCAGGGTCCCCCGAGGCACGAAGCTCTGACCGCAGGACCGGTCAGCGGGGCCGGGCACGTCCCCCCACTCGCCACTGCGCTTAGAGGACGGCTCTCCCGAGCAGCCCCTCGGGGTGCGGGTCTGTGCGGGGCCCCCGTATGTTCACAGCCTTTGCTCATGCTTCATTGCTGTGGGGTGGTTGGGTGTGGATGGCCCGTGGCTGCCAGCCGGTGGCTTTCTCCTGGGGGGCCGGGGGGGGGGACTCCAGGTCGAGGCCGCGTTGAAGCGTTCAGGCGGCGGGGCAGAAGGCAGGGGCTGCTCCGGCACGAACCCCAGAAACCACTAGAAGGGGCGGGGGCTCCCCGCTGCTCCCCCAGGAGTGCAGGTGCTTCGGGACAAACCTTACCAGCATGTCTAGCTGCATCATGTTCAGCACTGTATTTTGACTGACGTTAATTTATTAAAGAAATTGTCCCTCGAGAGTGTCGGCTCCTTACTCGTGTCCGAGGCGTGGGGGACGGCGGCCGAGCTGCTGGCAGGGTGACTTTATTGGGAGACGGGCTGGATTCATGGGGCCTTCGAGCCGGAGCGGGCCCCCTGCAGAACTTCCCTCTTACACCCTTTCCACGTACAGAGGAGACAGCCGAGGCCCACAAGGGACCAGGGATAAGAAAACATGATGGGACGAGACATCATGGGAACCTGCAAGACTCGCCGCCTTGGACTTTCTTGTCCGAGCAGACCCGAGGCCGGCCACGTCTCCGTGCCAGATCCTCTGGAGCAGGAGTCGGCAACGTGTGGCTCTGTCTGCAGGAGCCATAAAGTCCATTTTGAATGGTTTCAGGCGCTGTTACAGGAGCGCACTGGGACCACTGGACGGCTCTCATGAAAAATGACATTTTAAAAAGGTGGCATTTGTGGCTCTCACGGCCAAAAAGGTTGCCGACCCCTGCTCTGGAGGAACAAACGGCCTTCATGCTGGTCTCCCAAAGGCCGGACGTGGCGAACAAAGGTTGGCTTACATCGAAGTTGACTTTGACCCACGTTGTCCTACTACACCAGAATGGACACCATGGACGACCTCCTTGCCAGGGAGAGTTCTGTGATTTTGTGGGTAGGAATCTCCCTCCCGCCCCATCTCTCTCTGCCCGTCTCTTCCTCTCCTCTTCCTCCCTCTCCTTCCCTCCTTCCCAGCAGTTCTTGGAGTTCCTCAGGCTCCAGATTAGAATGATTTGTTGTGGGTCAATCCAAATTTGGTCAGCTCCATTGAGGATGGAAGACTGCCGAGGTGTCAAGAATGCAGGATTGAGAACCAACAATCCGTTGTTTGAACCCCAGTTTGCCTTGCCAGCCCCGTGACGATAGGAGAACCACTTGTTCTCTCCGGACCTTGGGGTCCTTCTCTTAAAATGAAGGGCCTGTCCTTCCATTTCTGAAAACCAGTGACTTCTTACCTGTTTAAGGATGACACAATTCTGTGTCGTATGATTTCACTTAATATGTTGAAAAACATGGAAACCATTTGAATCACTGCTTTCTAGCAATGTTCTTTATTCCCCTTCACTTCAGCACATCAGTCACTCTGGGCTTTTTTAGGAGGACCTCCGGAGCCTCTATTTTTATGGGAAGAAGTGCAGGGACAAAAGCATTGTGGAATAGCCATTGATGCTTTTGGATATGTATCTTCTCACCCTCAGATTCTGAATGAATTGTACTTCTTTCTCTTGTTATTAAAATGGGCTATATACAAGGTGTGAGAAACCCTGTTCTGGTGAGCCACGTCGGCCCAAAGGGTATCGCCAAAGATTATGGAGCCTTGTTGGTCAAGAAAGGGACAAACGCTATTTCTATCACTTCTGCCCACTGAGATGAAAGGACGGAGGAGAGGCCCATTTGGGAAGTAAATAGCTTGTTAAGACAGTACCTGAGAAAGGAAGATGTTTAAAAGGGAGGAGTGGAGAACATGGAACAAGAGCCAATGCAACATTTCCCCGAGATCTTCCAAAGCTCATCGGAAACAAAGGGGAGGAAGCAAAGCTGTGCATAGGTGGCCCCGGCTAGATACCGCAGAGAGCATCCCTCCATCCGGGAACACAAAACACGCCTTTTGCCTTTGAGAAATGTTTTTTCTCGCAGGAGAACATGTGCCTAATACGGGCTTCTAGGCAAGGTTCCACGTCCAGAGAGGTGCTTGGAATGAGCCATTCGAACATGCGGAGGCGAGCAGAGCCCTCTTTGAGCAGTCGTGAAGGCCCTGCTGGACCCGCTGCGATCCTGGGCGCTCGAAGGGATGGAGATGCAATAAAGCCCGAAAGGGAGATGGCGGCCACGGCGTCAGGGGCTTTAAGGGACAAAGTGTCTATTTTAAAGGCAAGAGGGGGAGTTTCGAACAGAAGTAATCGGGTTAGGAAGAGCGAGAGCACAGAGGTTCCGTTTCAAAGGGAACAAAGTCCCCAAAGAACCAGCAACCAAAATAGCCAAAGTCTATGTAGAAATGCATGACGTGGAGCTCAAGAGCAAAACGAACTCGACCCCAACCCAAGATGGGCCTCACTTCATCTCAGTACCATTAAGACCTGGTGGGGTGAGACTCGTGGCTGAAATAGGGCTCTGGATAATAAATGCTTTTATTAAAAAAAAAAAAAAAAGACAAAACCAAGAAAGGAGTCGAGAACATCCATTCTGCGTTAAAAAGGTATTTGTGGGTGTGAGTGTTAGGTGTTGGGGGGGCATTTGCATGAAGATCAAGGTTTAGTATCTATTGCTTCCCATTATACTGTGAGCTCCTCTCGGGCAGGGCCTCGCACAGAAGACACGTAAATACTTGTTGACTGGACCGACACATTTTATTGGGGAAGACAACACACAAAACAGAAAACACAAAAAACCCCGTACAAACTCCATCCCCATCTATCTCCGCCCCTCTCTAGTCCTCCATGCATCCATCTCTAGTCTTTGTGGGAGATCATCTCAGGGAAGGCACGAGGAGGAGACGGGGAGGCCTGGGAAAGACCTTCAGAAAGTGGGGTTCGGGCTGTGCCTTGAAGGAAGCCGGGAGGGCGTCCCAGGCAGGAGGGCAGGATCCCTGGACGATGGGGTCAATGGGGCAGCGGGGTAGAAGGCCTGGAAAGGCACGAAGGAGCCGGGCTGGGCAGGAGCTCTAAAAACCAAACACAAATGGCGTACTTGATTCTGGAGATGACGGGGAGCCCCTGGAGTGAAGGTTGGGGGTCGGGGGTTATGGGACTGGCAGACCTGCCTTTGCTTCAGGGAAGGCCGTGTTAGCTGAGCGCAGGAGGGCTTGGAGCAGAGGGAGACGAGGCAGGTAGACTAACGGGCGTGAGGTGACGAGGGCCGAACGCCCGGAAGGAAGGGCCGAGCGTGGAAGTGCTCTGAAGGCAGAAACGAGACGGCAACACATTGTTATGGGAGCGAACAGTGAATTGAGAGTAACGTCGAGGATGCAAGCCCGAGACACAGACAGACAGACAGACAGACAGCGTTGGGGTTTGGGGAGAAGAGAAGGCGCTCGACTTTGGACAAGGCGGACTTCAGATCTCTGCAGGACGTCCGGTTCAGGCTGTTGGGTGGGGAGGGTGGTGCAGGCTGGATAAAGAGGAGACTCGAGCCCAGAGAACAGTGAAGGCAAACTTTTGGGGATGGCGTGCCAGGCCCCCCTGCCTCCCCCATATGCTGGGCCTCCTGCCCTGCCCCTTACCCATACAGGGGAGGGAGGAAGCCCCCCCATCGGGCTGCTGGGCAGAGGGGGGGGTGAAGTGAGGGATGTGGAGGGGGAGCAGCTCGGCCCGATTGGGGCGGCGCATCGAGGCCTCCTTAGAGAAAGGCCTTTCCTCCTGCATTCTGCGCACGGTGAGACAGGCTAGAGCACCCGAGGGTGCCGATCTTGGGGCGCAGGGGTGGGGTTTATGGGGAGATCCGGCCAAGGAGACGAGGAGGACCCCGAGATCCGTGTCCCAGAAACCTGCGGAGAGACCTTCGGGGAGAAGGGGGTGATCGCCGGCATCAAGGGCCGCCCAGCTCAGAGGCCCCCCACGAAGGGCCCCGCCACGGGCCTCAGAAGAGAAGCTCCCCCTTCCCAAGTCTGCTTCCCTTCAGTTTCCAGGCCCAAATACCTGTCCGGGGTTCCTCCGGCCCTTCCACGACTAGGGTGGGAGCTCTTTGGGAAGGAGCCTTGTTTGGCCTCCCAGGCCTGGGCACAGAAGGGGGATGTAAATGCTTTTTTCCATCCACGTATTCATTGGGATGGGAAGGTGGCAGCAGCGCGGAGGCCCTTCTTGTTCTCCAACAGCTTCTGCCCATCGAGGAGGCGTCCTACAGCCTCGGGTTCCACAAGGCCGCCTCGGCCGTCATGCCGGGGAGTGGGGGAGCCTCCAGGACGCGGAGGCAGCCGTGGGGGAGGCCCTGGAAAGGGGAAAGGCCGTCGCTTCTCCCTGGCTCAAGGCTCCAAGAGCCCGGCTGGGGCACCGCCTCAGCGGCCGTACTCGCGCCCAGGCTCTCGGTCTGCGGAAGCGGCGTGAGGCGTGGGAAGAGGCGGCGAGTGAGCCCCGGTTTTCTCATCTTAATGAGGAGAGGAGCTCCCGGTCTGCCTCGGGAATGGTGAGCAAAGCACTCGCCACCTTGGCCGATGCGGCTTATTAATAAATCACGGCAGCAGGCGCAAGGACGGCTCTGGGTCAGAATCGGGCGGTTGCCCCGAGTCCAGCGGTCTTCCCAGGACTGTGGCCGGCGAGCAAAACAGAGCCGGACCCCTCCCCATGACGTGCCTGCCCTCCCCCAGTCTTGGTTCTGGCCCAGCAGCCTGAGGCTCTGGAAGGCTGCTGGGCTGCCATTTTGGTGGGCCTCCTCGGTCACTCGGGCTCTCCTGGCCCCCAGAGCACCGTCGGGCCGTTCAGGCCTTCATCTGGCCCTTCAAGCTTCGCACTGGCTCAATAAACTTCACTTTAAAGGCGATCCACTTGTCCACGGAGTTCTTTTGGGCCCGTGGCTCTCCCCCGGGCGGCTGGTCTCGTCACTTCTCGGGTTCTCCTTCCTTGGTTTGGTCGCCATAACGAGGTCCAGAGCTTCCTCCTAGTGACCGAGGAAGCCCGACGGCTAACTGAGGAGGGACCGGCTGGAGGCAGATGGGGTTAGGGAGGTGGCCCCCAGCTGGGTGGAGAAATCGGGTTGGCTCTGTAGATGAGGGAACAGGAAGCAGACGGACAGATCTTCAAAGAAGGCCCTGTGGGGGCGGCTGGGTGGCTCGGGATAGAGTTGGGAGGGCCTGGGTTCGAATCTGGACTCAGACAAATCCCTTAACCCTGATTGCGTAGCCCTTACCTCTCTTCTACCTTGGATACGTAGATTCCAACAAGATAAGGTTTTTTAAAAATCAAGATGTTGTGGAGAAAGAAGGAAAGTCTTTTCAAGCTCCTGGGCCTCCGCTTCTCTATTTGCAAAATGAAGGGGTTTGGAATCGGTGACCTAGAGATGCTTTCTCGCTCTAAATCTGATTTTATGAGTCGGGCCTTGCAGGTATCCCCACGCTGAGGAGGTGGGAGGGGAAAGGCCAAGCCGGAAAAGGAACCCAAGAGGCGGCAGGCAGGCCGGCCGAGAGAGAGCGTTGGAAAAGCGTCGTTACGGGATGAAAGAAGTGAAGAGCCTCCACCGTCTACGAGCCCCGAGTTCGCTGGCGAGCCTGCGGGAGGCCGAGCGTCCAGGAGCCCCTGGCAGGCTCGCTGGGCTCCGTCACCTCCTCCGTCTCGCCTGCCTGGCCTTCCCTCTAACCACCTCAGACGTGGGCCTCCCTGCTGGCCTCCTGGGCCGGAGCGTCCTTCACCGCATCCTCTCCATACTTTGGAGGAGGGTTTCGTTGGCCCATCCCCCCTCTCGGGGCCTCCCCGGCCCTCCCCGGTCCCCGGAGGGTCCCTCGGGGAGGAGCATCACTTGGGTCAGATGGCGCCGGCTGGTCCTCACGCCAGGGGCACTGGATGGACCCCTGGGAAGGCCTTTCAGGGACGGGGAGGCTTCCCCGGCTTTGCCCTCTGCAGCCAGAACCTTCAGGAACCGGCATCTCGGGCGTGTCCACTAACATGGCGCCTCTGACACGAGGCCTCTCCTTGTGGCTCTTCCATAATAATAGCCTCCCTCCCTCATGTCTGTGTGTGTGTGTGTGTGTGTGTGTGTGTGTGTGTGTGAAGAGAGAGACAGACAGGGAGACAGAGAGACAGAGAGAGACACAGACAGAGACATAGACAGACAGACAGAGACAGACAGAGAGACAGAGACAGACGGACACAGAGAGATGCCCCGCCTGGACTAGGCCCATACCAGGGAGGGACTTTGCCAAACGTGGCTGACTTCTCCGTTGCTCGGCCGGCAGCACCTGCTTCCTCCACGTCTGCTCGGTGGGGAAACCAAGAATGAAGAGCTTCAACGTGGCCTTCCCCTTCCCATTGGTCTCGGTCCAGACATCTGTGAGAACAGAACAATCTGGACCGGGCTGGGCTTTTCAGACCGCGAGGAGGGCCCGGGTAACCCTGGGCCAGCCCCTGGGCCTCTGCTGCCTCGGGTTGCTTCCTTTGTGTCGTGTTATCTGTCGGCTCCTCCGGTTCCGAGTCCGGCAGGGCAGATCCAAGAGGACTGCCTGGCGGCGTGCGGAGGGTGACGGAGCTCGCCGGGTTTTGGTGCTTCTGGAGTACTTCAGGGTTTGCAAAGCACTTTGCCAATTTTAGGTCCTTTTCACCGGACAACAGCCTGGGAGGAAGGAGCTCCTTTCCTCATTTTGCACGTGGGGGAACCTGAGGCAGGTGCAGGGACTTGCCCAGGGTCACAAAGCCCGCGTGTCCGAGGACGGATCTGGCCGGGGTCTGTCTGGCGCTTTCTCCGGCTGCCTCTTTTCTACTCTGACGAATCGCCCAGTTTAACCTTCACGGCCATCCCCAGAGAAGGGGAGCGAGGCTGGCCTCGGAGCCCGGCCCCGGTGCCTGGCCCCTTCCCAGCTCGGGGGCTCCCCTGACCGGCCTTTGAGGCAATGGAGCGGGCCGAGCTGGGGCCAGTCAGGGACGTTGTGGGGGGGGGGTCTTTCCGTGAAGGCCCTTTTGTAGCTCCCACAAACCACAAAGGTGGGGGGCTCTGCAGAGGCCATGAGGCGGCCCGCCAGAGAGTCTGTTGGACCTGAAGACCCCGAGTTCAAATCTGGAAAATCACTGAATTGCTCTGCCTCAGTTTCCTCTCCTGTGAAAGAATGCCCCTTGCGGGGCCCCCGGTGTAGGCGGCTGGGACTGAGGATGGGGAGGCCCCGGCCAAGGTGGCCGCCGTGGGAACGGCGAGCTTCTTTCCTCCTAAGCTAAGGGCAGGGTTGGGGTTGAGCCCCCCTAAGCTGCCAGGAGGGGCCGCCCCGGGGGAGCACCGCTTCTGGAACCCCCGCAGCCCCACAAAGGTTCAGGGGCCGCCCCAGTGGCTAATCAGGACTGGCAGCCTGGGGGGGATGCGGCCCCGGCTGGAATCTTAAGAAGGCTTCGGCATTCTCCCTCGCCCCGGGGGGCTCCTAACCCTCCTTTTGTCCCGGCCTCCCAGGGAGGTCCTGGGCCCAAGGAAGGCCCGCATTCCTTCGGGGAAGCTTTTCAAAAGAAAGCTCAGGATCCCAAAGGGAGCCGTTTTAGTGGGGCCCCACAGGGACACCCCAAGTTCAGGGGGGCAGGGGGGAAACAAAGAAGGCAATGGACCCCCCTGCTCGCCTATCCAGCCTGAGGCCGAGGGCAGAAGGAACCAGCCTGGGGACTGGGGGGTCCTTTTGTCCCGGGGCTGAGCCT
>NW_025391223.1:0-4997 GCF_016433145.1 Gracilinanus agilis | reverse complement strand
CATTGGCCCAGTCCAGGCGGAGGCTGGGGGGCGGGGCCCGGGCCAGGCGGCTGCGGAGGATCTTGCGGAAGGTGTGGCGGAACTCGCGGATGCGGTAGGCGTAGATGAGCGGGTTCACCACGGAGTTGGTGTGCGAGAGCACGATGGCCAGGTACATGAGCCAGGGCGGCGCGTGGGGGCACCTCTCGCAGAAGAGCGTGAAGCAGTTGATGATGTGCAGCGGCAGCCAGCACAGGGCGAAGAGCCCCACGATGATGGCCAGAGACTTGGCGGCGTGGACCTCCTTCTGCAGCGTGGAGCGGGCGGGCCCGGCCGCCTTCCCGTCCATCTGCTTCAGCTGCCGCCGTGCCGCCATGAAGATGCGCAGGTAGATGGCCAGCATGAGCAGCAGCGGCAGCAGCACGCACGCGAAGAAGTTGTAGTAGACCATGTAGTCCATGGGGACGACGGCCTCGAAGAGGCACGGCATGCGCCCACCGCCGCAACCCGGGGGCTCCGAGCTATTGGCGCCCGCAGCCGCCCCCGCCCCCGCCGCGCAGCGGCTCCAGCCCAGCATGGGCGTCAGGCCGATGACGAAGGACAGCAGCCAGCACACGGCGATGACGCCCTTGGCCCGCGGGCCCGTCACCAGCCCGTTGTACCTGGGGGGGGGGGAACCGAGGAGGCCATGAGCCCCGAGACGCCCTGCCCTCCCCTGCCCCGAGGGCTCTCAGGGCGTCGGGGCCCCCCAGCGGGCTGCTCTTGTGGAAGACCCCCAACCTGTGGGGGCCCCCCTCCACTTGCCCAGGGCCCTCCCCCCTCTTCTGGCCCTCAGAGACTCTCGAATCAGCAAAGGCCCACCCTGAAATTCGGCCTCCACCATTTACTGGCTGGGTGCTCCACTCGGTTTCCTACTCCATAAAATGGGCATCAAGTGTCCATGAGGAAACCTCTGGCAGCTGCCACATGCTGTGCCCCTCCCAGGGCAGGCCAAGCTGGAGGAGAGGCCCAGACTCCCCCCCCCCAACCCTGGGCTCTGGCAGAATGGGCAGCCAGAACCCCCCCCCCCAGCCCGCCAGGCTACAGTGGGAAGGCCACTGTCTCGCTGCTGGATTTCTAGGGGAGCCACTGGGGCCCCAACCTTCTCTGAAGGGAATGGAACGGTCTGAACGCTAGGCCAGTGGAGACGGTGGGGTGGCTGTCGTGGCTGTGCCAGACTCACCCCCCCCTTCCTCACGGGCCAGGATGAGTCACCAGACAGGGCTGGTGTCAGGGTTAGTTTCACCCCATCCGAGCTGAGCTTCCAGCCACGGTTCTCAGGGAGAGTGAGGCTGGCTGTGCCCAAGGATACACCGTGGTCCGTGCGGCCGGCCCCGGGAAGCCTGGGCTGAGCTCTAGGCTGTGGCCCCACGTTTCACCAGCTTGCCGGGAGAGTGGCCAATGCCCTGGGGACAGAGTCCAGCAGGGAAAGGGCTGTGCCAGGCAGAGGCCCGGGGACAAGGGCCCCAGAGGGGGCAACGGTTTGTCTGAGAGGAGGGCCTTGAGGGGCCTGGAGGGGAGCATCCGGGCCAATGCCTCCCCGGGCCCCGCTCAGCCCGCCTGGCCCCGGGGGTGGTTCTGGGTGCCCCACAAGCAGCTGGGGAAGCCGCACAGAGCCCAGCCCTGAGCGGCACTGCGGGGGCTCGGCTCACCTGAGCGGGATGCGGATGGCGATGTAGCGGTCGATGGCGATGGCCAGCAGGCTGAAGATGGAGCTCTGGGTGAGCACCAGCACGAAGCAGGCGATGAACAGGCAGCCGTGGAAGGCGGCGCAGAAGCCGGTGCTGATGGTGATGGCGAAGGGGATGGCCAGCACACCCACCGCTATGTCGGCCGCCGCCAGCGACACCACGAAGTAGTTGGTGACGTTCTGCAGATTGCTGTTCGTGGACACGGCCCAGCATACCAGCACGTTGCCCAGGACTGCCAGCACGGCGATGGCCACCTCCACCACGATGTAGACCACGTCCCAGGAGATGGAGGCCGCCATGGCGCCGGGCGCGGCTCGCAGTGACACGGGGCCAGGCCGGCTCAGGCTCCATCGCTGCCGCGGGGGAGGGAAGGCAGAGGCTCTGGGGTGCTCCCCTGGCCCCCCAGGGCCCCTCGGGCCTCTGGAGCAGCCCAGAGCCTGGGGAGTGGAGACTGAAGGGCCGGCATCAAGGAGGAGGAGAAGGAAGGGCTTCCCTCACCCAGAGGCCCCCAAACGCTGCCTGGGCTCCCAGGAGAAGAGCCTTGGGGTGGCCCAGGAACCTAGGAAATGAGACACCCCAGTGAAACTCAGAACCAGGGGCTGGGGGCAGAGCAAAGCCCATCCCCATGGGAGGGAGCCCCGTGGCATGGCCGTCACAGGAAAGCCCAGCAGAGAGCACTCACAGTCCTAGCTGTGTGACCCTGGGCAAGTCACCTCACTTCTATCTGCCAGTGAGGCCAATCAGAGCGGCTACCCCCAGGGTCGGGGGCACCAAATGAGGTCCTCTCTACAGGTGCTTAGGCGCACGCCAGAGGCCCCAGCAGTCTGAGGGCGCCACTGGCTCCCCCCCCCCCCCCCCCGCGCGCCCCCATGCCCTCCCGGCCTCCCAAGGGGGGAGCTGGGCTCGAGGGCTGCCATTCTCCTCTCCCACCCCCTCTTGTCCCTTTGGGGCCCAGGAAAGCCTTTCTCTGAACGGCTAATTGGCTCCTCCGGCTCTTTGTCAAGAGGAGGCACACCGATGGGGGCTCTGCCACCCGCACGGTCGCCCCTAGCAACCGAGGTGGCCCCGCCCTCCGGGGGGAGGGCAAAGGAGGGGGCGGCTGCTCTGCTGTGTTCTAGGGAACCAGGAGCTTCCCAGGGCAGGTGGGTGGAGGGAGGGGAGAAGGAGGCAGCGCTGCACATCCAGCTCACTCCCTGGCCCCTCCCCCCGCTGCCCCGCTGCCTCTGTGCACGTGCTGCCCCGTGCTGCCCCCTCTGCCCATGCTCAGCGCCGGGAGGGGGCCGGCGGCCCTTGGCCCAGGGGTTCCTGGAAGCCCCCGGAGCTGCCCGATGCCCCTGCGGATGGCACTGCCCACTGGCCTCGGTACTCCATGATTCACCCCAGCCTGTGCCCGTCTCGTGGCCCCGCCCGTGCCCGCCCGGCATCAGGACACCAGCTCAGGCCTCCCTGACCATCCTGGGCAGCCACATAGCCCGCGGCTGCCCCCGGCAGGCTCTGCCTTCTTCTTCCTGGGGCTCTGCCTGCCCCCCAGACGGGCCTCCCGCTGGCACTGCCCAGCTTGATTCCCGGCTGCTTCTAGGGAGAGCCTGGCACCTCCTCGTCCTGGGGAGAGGCCCCCCTCCTCCTCCTCCTCCTGCCTTCGCGCCCCCTCGTGGGCTCTTCTCTGGGGCCCCCTCCCCCTCCCCAAGGAGGACACTGCGGGTCTGGGTGCCCCCCCAGCCAGGCAGCCCCGGGCAGGATGTGGGGGGAGGGTGGGAAAGCGGCTCAGGAGACACCGGAGCTGGGGACAGCAGGGGCCCGCCTGGCCTCGCTGGACACTTCCGGCCGGGAGCCGTCCCGGGATCTGCCCTTCCCCGGCTCTCCCGGAGGGAGTGGTCTGCCTCTGGTGCTGGGGGGCGGCAGGCAGAGCCCCAAGTCTGGGCGGCCACCTGCTGTGCCTGGAGCCGGCCTGCCCTCCCCAGCCCCAGCAGCAGTGGAGCCCCGCATGCCAGGGGAGAAGCAAGGCGCCCAGCCAGAGGCCTCTCCCTACTCACGCCCAGCTTGGCCACCTGGCAGAAGGGCCCTCGGCTTCCCCCCGGCCTCCCTCCAACAAGCCTTTGACAATCCCCAACATCAGCAGGGGGAAGAAAGGGCCTGGGCAGCCTTCGGTAGCACCTACTGTGCGCCAGGACTCTTCGGGATCAGAGTCAGATGAGCTCCTCAGGAAAGAAAGGGCTGAGGGAGCTGCTGCTGAACTATGGGAGCTTGAGCACCCCCATCCCCCAGGCTCCCCGCGGGCCCTCCGCACCCTCTCCTCCCCACAGCCAGCAGGCTACCGAGGCCTGTCAGTTTCACCTCTCGGCTCTCCAGTCAGTTTCACCTCGAGTCAGTTTCACCTCGAGTCAGTTTCACCTCGCGTCCGTTTCCCCCCGGGCTTGTCTGGTCCATTTCACCTCTTCTTCGGCATCCTCTTCTGACTGTCCCCACCCTGATCCCAGGCCCTCCTGACCCCCTCCATTTCCGCAATAGCTGCCTCCAGGCTCAACCCCCTCCGGCCGATCCTTCACCACGTAAGCCCCTCCTCAATACGGGCTGCCTCTCTTCCCTTCTCAGCGCGACCCCAAGCGGCCCCCCTCCTCCTCCGGGCTCCCTCCCTCCTGGCAGCTCTGGCTGAGCCTCTCGCCGGGACGGGGAGCTCCCTGAGGGCACGCCGGAGTCCGGCAGGCCCGGCGGATGGCACAGGTGGAAGGGCGGCAGCAGGCCTGGGGGAGGGGCCAGGGTCAATGGCGAGCCCTAAGATCCCGGGAGCTGGGCAGAGGTTAGGAAGAGCGAAGGCCGAAGGGCTCCCGAGCGAGGCTCGGGTCCGAGGAAGATCTGGGGGGCTGAGGGGACCCCAGCCGGCTGTCCGGGGGAGGAGGGGGCTCTGTTCTGCCCTTTTCACTGCGGTCACCCCCGGGGGCTGCGCCGCCCTGGCTCCTCCCGCAGGCCCCTGCCCTGGGCGCTCCCCCCGAGCGAGCCCTCTCCCAGCATCCCCCCGCCCGGCTGCCCCGCGGCCGACTTCCTGCTCCCCCTCCTCAGGGAGCGACTGCCTCGTTCTCCGGCTCTCTCCCGCTCACTGGGCTCTCCTGCCAGCCCTCCCGGAACGGAGCCGGGGGCGGGGCTGCCCTAAGCCGGGCTTCTCCCGGGGTCCCCCAGCCCGTGGCGTCCCGTCCCGAGGGGAGCCCGGGGGAGGCGGGCTGCCCCACGGCCATTAGCTCGGAGCCCCCACAGGCCCGACGGCGGGGGAGGGGGGCGCGTCCCTCCCCGCAC
>NW_025391222.1:0-3613 GCF_016433145.1 Gracilinanus agilis | reverse complement strand
GAGGAGCACCACCTTGGCAGGTGAGAGAGCCCACCTGGGCTGAAGATGTCCCAAACTCCACTAGGCATCAGTGGCTCCTTTCGTTTTGGGCTCTAAACATTGTGCCTGAAGTCATTCATGGACAAAAACTTGTCTGGTGTGATCTCCAGTGAAGGTACAGAAAATGGTCCCCAAAGGCTGTGGTTGGTGGGGTAAGGGGGCAGGGCCCAGGCAGAAATGGGGCAGAAGAAGGCCATCTGACGCTCCCCCATATATAAAATCAGGGGGCAGCTGGGTGGCTCAGGGGATTGAGAGCCTGGTCCAGAGATGGGAGGTCCTGGGTTTAAATCTGACCTCAGACACTTCCTAGCTGTGTGACCCTGGGCAAGTCATTTCCCCACTATGGCCTGGCCCTTCCCACTCTTCTGCCTTAGAACCAGTGCATCGGCTGAACAAGAAAAGATAATGGGATTTACCCCGCCCCCCCCAAACACACCCACATAGGAATGGGCCCAGTTCCTTCCCGTTTACTCACCTTAATCCTTCCTAAACTGGAGATCTTCTCTTTGTCTTCCATGACCACCTTCAGAATGGGCTGGGACATTCTGTTTTTCTTCTTGGAGTTGGTAGGACTGTCACACTCGAAGCCACTAACTACCGCCCTCCTGTAGGAAGTAGACCTCAAGCCTCTCCTCAGCGAGCCGGGGCTGTCCAAGTCGCTCTCAGCTTCTTCCCCATCACTGGCGGGGAGCAGAGGCGCACTGATGGGGTCCACCATGCTGCGGACCTTCAGGAGCCTCCTGTGGGGCTCTACGTTCGGGCTGGAGGACTTGCTCGTTTTGATCTCGGAGGCCAAGCCCTTGGGGATGATCTGGTGCTTCCCTACTTTCAGGGCGGCCGCGCTGTTGGTACTCAGAATGACCACAGGCTTTTCGAGGTTGCAAGGCAGACGCTGCAGAGGCAGTTTTTGCTCGGGGAGGGTCCTCTGTGGGCAGGGAGAGGGTTTCGAAGGCGCCCTCTCTGGGTCCTTGGCAGGCTGACTGGGTGGCGATTGGGGGAGAGCGGCGGAATGGTTCAGAGCAGGCACCGAGGCACTGAGGGAAGCCCCTGTCCTGGCACCGAGTCCCAGCAGTTCGTTGTCGGGGCTCCTTGGGATGGAGGCGTGGGGAATCCTCTGGGGCTGCCCTGCTGGAGTCTCTGGAGAAGGGACTGTGCCTGGGTAGCTCAGAGAAGGGTTGGCCACCGCTCTGTGGTCCCGGGGTGACTTTTCGGCCCGCAGCCTGAAATCCAGGGGGACAGCCTTCCCGTTGGTCACAGGCCCCCGATTAGGGCACCAAAGCAGGGGGCTCCTTTGGAGCATCCTGCGGTCTGGCGACGGAGACGGGGAGGAAGAAGACGAAGAAACGCTCCCGCTGTGGGAAGGCTCCTTCCCAGCCAATACCGCCCTGTCCTCCACAGGGAAATCGGTGATCAGCAGGCCAGTGGGGCTCTGGTAGGACTGGGGTCTGGGCTTGCTCCGGACCAGCCACTGGGGCTGCGGGGTGGAGCGCCGCCTCCATAATGGGGCAATGTCGTTGCGGTTCGAAAAGTCCACTTCGCTTTCGCCTCCGCGGTCCATCGCGGGGCCTCGCAGGATCCCCGAGGAGAGGGGGCACAGAGCCCGGGCCCGGGGCTCCGCAGCTGCTACGGAGAAGGCACAAATGAGTCCAGTGGTCCTTGAGGGGGAGGACAGAGGGAAGGGAAAGTGCTGCTTCTTACCTCCAGCTCGGGGTAGGGAAAGGCAAAGGGGAGCAGCTCCCCAACCCCTCCCTCCCTCCTCCCCACCCCCAGCTTCTCCCCTGTCCTCGCACCCTGGCTCCAGGGATCCAACCCAGAGGCAGATCTAGCACTTCCCCGAGAAATCCTCCCGAGCAGGAGCCCCAGTCACTGCTCCCTCTCTCACTAGCTCACTCCCGAAGGGGCTGGCTGCTGCCCCTCCGCGCCTCCCGCCCCGCTTCCCCGCTCCCCCTCCGGGAACCCTTCCCAAGAGCGATCGCACCTACCCTCCCAAAGTCTCCAAAGCTCAGAGTCCCGGCAAGCCTTTCTGCCCGGTGGGTGGCCCGGGTCCCGGACTGCAGCAGGAGGCGTAGGCTGAGGCGGCGGCGGGAGCAGCAGCAGACCCAGAGTCCCGGCCCCGCCCCAGCCCGGCCCCTGTGCGGCGGGGCCGCCCGCGAACCGCCCCCGGGGGCCGGACCCCGCCCCGGACCCGCCCTGAGCCCGGCCCAGCCCGGCCACTACCAGGGGGGGATGGGGCTTCCTCCCCTCTGGGAGCCCTAGTGAAGGACCGGTAGCGGATGGGAACCAGGTTCTTGGGGCCTGGGCCGGGCGGGCCTGAGGCAAGGGCGCGGGGGGCCTCGGTTTGTGACTGCCTGTAAATGGGACGATGGAGGATGGCCCCCGGCGGACTGTCCAGAGGAGTCCTGCGAGGGAGAGGGGCTCAGTCTGCGATAGCTTCGGTGCCTGGAGATCCCCTGAAAGGAGTCCTGAGCAGAGCTAACCCGAGGAAGAGGGGTGGGGGCTGGGAGCCGAGAAATGACGGAGAAACAGAGACCGAAGCAGGGCTGGAGACGAACAGTCGGAGACACCGAAACTCCGAGACTGACAGAGAGCCTGAGCGCACTTCGCACTTGGGGCACAGAAGCAACTTTGTTTCACTGGAGATTTCGGAGCCGCCGGAAAAGAGCGAGACTCAGATCCCGGGGTGGGCGGCCTCAGAGCCTCGGGGCCCAGCGGCCAGGGAAGTGGCCCAGTATGGGCCCTTCCCTGGCCGCGGGGCTTATCGCTTCTGGGGACCCCCCCACCCCCTTGTAGATAAGGAAACTGAGGCCCAGGCGGGGAGCGAAAGGGTGGGACTTCCGAATCCGGATTTAGACTAAAACGAGGCTTAAAGGGAGACGGAAAGGGAGGCCGAGCCAGAAAGGAGTGGGGAGAGAGAGAGACAGAGACAGAGACAGAGACAGAGACAGAGACAGAGACAGAGAGAATAGCGATTCTTTTTTTTCACTCTGTTATTCATTCTTGTTATCACGGGTAGAGAGCCATAGGCTGTCTCCGGCTGCCAAAGGGATCCCCCACACACATACACACATCAAGTACCGCTGATCTAAGGAGAAGGGAGGAGAGGAAAAGCTTTCTTCTTTCTGGGGCTGGTGGCACAACTGTTCTGGATTCCAAAGGTTCACAACCTTCACCTCAACCCCTCGCTCTCCCTCCCCCTACGTTTTCAGTCAGTAGAGGAATTTCCTTGATTTCTTCCTGCACAAAATCTCTTGCAGTCACCACCTGCCCCCTTCTGTCCACCTGGATCCGGAGCGTAGCTCGACCTCTCATTCCCTCCTTCCTAGCCTTCTAATAGGCATCCTCCCCTCCCCGTGAATCTTCCTAACAAATCTGGTTCCTAAGGCTCCCCTGCTCACTAGTCCAGTGGTTCCCTGGGACTTCAGGGATCAAATCCAGACTCTTCTTTTGGATATTTAAATTCCTCACAATCAGACTCCAACCGACCTTTCCCTCCTTCTTACACATTCCTTCCTTTCTTCCATTCCTTCCATTCCTTCCTTCCTTCTTTCCTTCCTTCCTCCCCTTCTTCCTCCCC
>NW_025391221.1:444-3207 GCF_016433145.1 Gracilinanus agilis | reverse complement strand
TTCCAATTATAAGATTTGAAACCTTTTAAGCACTATAAACCTTAAAGTTTATATAAACTTTATATATAAACCTTAAAAAAACTATAAAACCTTTTGACCAAGCAGGCTGCTTATCTATTTTCAAGACCAGGAAGTCAAATTTAATAATGAAGTTATTTTAATACTGTGAGATGAAAACAATTTATGATAATTTTAAACCCAAAAAAAGATTTTTGATCAATTTAAACACTTAAACCTATTATATTTTTAAACCTCTCATGATGGAAAGATAAATAAGGAGGAAAACAGTCTTCTTGAGACTAACATGGGCATTGTGCAGAGATGGCAGGGACCCTGCACCCCCCAACTCAAGCAGGCTGTGAACATGGAAACTCCCTTCACTCAGGCAGGCTATGAACAGGGAAACTCCCTTCCCCCTTCCTGCCTTAGTGACAAAAGAGATACACCTCGGCTTCCGGGTTAAGATGGCGGCAGAGTAAGAAGCAGCTCTTAACCTCTCCTGCCCGAAACACACAAAACTCCTCAAGGGGACATAAAAACAAGTCCAGACGAACGGAGGAACCCCACAACAGGGCACAGCGTGGAAGGTACGCGGAATCGAGACATTTCCAGGCTAAAAAGGGCTCTCACTCAATCGAGGGCTGAGCAACCGCCCCACCCCCACCCCCTCCACACTCACCTATAGCTCCGAACCCAGCTAAAAAGAAATAGAGCAAGTTTGGGGCACCCATCGAGGCCTTGGTAGCTCCGGGACCTGTTCCTGAGAGCAGCAAGACCTAGGACCCCATTAAGGCAAGAACGCACGCGAAATCTGAGCGCGCGGGCAGAGAGTGGACGCTGGGCGCAGAGTGCCGGCTGAGTGGAGGCTTGAGTGGAGGCAGACACAAACAGGAACTAAAGCCTAAGTGGGGAACCAGTGCAGACGGGTATACGACTGTGGAAGCAGCGCCCTGAGACTTGTAAAGAAACCTCCGGCAGAGGATCAAGCAAGAGGGCCCACAAGGGGGCTTCACCTTGGAAAAAACCAGAACTCAGACCTCAGGAGCCAATAGATCGCGAACAGACACTGAGCGCGAGGATAAATCTGAGAAGCTGCTGGGCTAATGATGGCTACTCAGCATCAGGAAGTTCAGAAGAAAAAGAATAATAATAACAAGAAAAAGAAGTCTTTAACACTCAACAGCTTTTACACAGAGAAAATCCAGACAACCGAGCAAACAGAGGAGGAGAACAAACAAGCATCCGGACCCTCCTCAAATAAGGAAAACTCCTCACAAGCTATGGAAGAGTTCAAAACTGAAATTCTGAGGAAAATGGAAGAGATCTGGCAAGAAAATAACAGTTTAAAGGGTAGAATCTTGCAATTGGAAAGTGAGGCTCAGAAATCAAATGAACTGATAAGCAAATTGAACACCAGAAATGACAAGATTGAAAAGGAAAACCAAAAGATTATAGCCGATAACCAGTCCCTAAAGGCTAGAATCGAGCAATTAGAAGCTAATGATCTCTCAAGACAACAAGAACAAATAAAACAAAGTCAAAAGACTAAAAATAGAAGGAAATATGAAATATCTTAATGAGAGACTGACAGACCAAGAAAACCGGTCTAGAAGAGACAATTTGAGAATAATTGGGCTTCCAGAAAAACCAGAAATTAATAGAAACCTGGACTCCGTACTAAAAGAAATTATTCAGCAAAATTGCCCTGAAGTCCTACAACAAGAGGGCAATATAGACATCGAAAGGATTCATAGAACACCCACTAGATTCGACCCAGAGAAGAAATTGGTTAGAAATATTATTGCCAAATTCAAACGCTTTCAAGCAAAAGAAAAAATCTTACAAGAAGCCAGAAAGAGACAATTCAAATATCAAGGAGCACCAATCAGGATCACACAGGATCTGGCAGCCTCCATGCTAAGAGACCGTAAGGCTTGGAATACAATATTCAGAAAGGCAAGAGAGCTGGGCCTGCAACCACGGATCAACTACCCATCAAAATTGACTATATATTTCCAAGGAAAAGTATGGACATTCAACAAAATTGAAGAATTCCAGGTATTTGCACAGAAAAGACCAGGGCTAAATGGAAAGTTTGATATCCAACCACAAAAATCGAGAGAAACCTGAAAAGGTAAATAAGATACAGAGGGGAAAGAAAGAAAACTTATAATTTTTAAATCTGCCTTTTTAAGGGCCTCAGTGAGATCTAATTATATGTATTCCTATGTAGAGAAATGTTATGTATAATTCTCTGTAGTGAACTCTATTCACTATTATAATATTCACTATTATAGTAATCAGAAGAATAATTCACAGGGTGAGGGTGGAACACTAAATAATCTAAGATGGCATGGGGGAGGGGAAAGAGGGGGTAAATAGCAGGGGACACCAAGAGAAACTTGAGTGAATAAGAAAATAGAATATTCTATTACACACAAAGAGGGCATGGGAGGGAGAGGGGACAAATACTACTATAAGAAGGAGAGGAAGAGAGCATAAAGAGGTAATTTTTTTTTTATCCTGGGACTCCATTCTGGGAGCATAGGGCCACAACTGGTAGGCAATAGGTCGCTCAGGGTCACCCAGCTGGGAAGTGTCTGAGCCCGGATTTGAACCTAGGACCTTTCGTCTCTAGGCCTGGCTCTCAATCCACTGAGCTAGCCCAGCTGCCCCTACTTTAGGTTGCAGTTTCTTTAGCAGATGTAGTTTTTACAGGGTGGGGTTGCTAGCCCCACACCCAACCCTCCTCCTTTTTCATCC
>NW_025391221.1:0-344 GCF_016433145.1 Gracilinanus agilis | reverse complement strand
GTCCTTAGCCCAGGAGTGGTAAGGGTGGGCGATAGGGGTCAAGTGACTTGCCCAAGGTCACACAGCTGGAAGTGTCTGAGGCCGGACTTGAACCTAGGACCTCCAGTCTCTAGGCCTGGCTCTCAATCCACTGAGCCACCCAGCTGCTCCCTTACTATCAGCGTAATCAACCCAGAGAGGGAAGAGTAGCTTTATTATCCATTGGGAAATAAAACTCTTATCTAACCTTTCTGAGAAAGTTAGAAGGGATAAACCAAGGGGAGCAGGGGAGTGGGGAGGTCAAAAAAAGGGAGGGGTGAAGGGAGAGGGAATTCATAAGGCCTTTAA
Source organism: Gracilinanus agilis (assembly GCF_016433145.1). Classification (NCBI taxonomy): domain Eukaryota; kingdom Metazoa; phylum Chordata; class Mammalia; order Didelphimorphia; family Didelphidae; genus Gracilinanus; species Gracilinanus agilis. The sequence goes on along the minus strand of NW_025391221.1, from coordinate 17 downwards.
AAAAAAGAGGGGGGAAA
>NW_025391220.1:0-6107 GCF_016433145.1 Gracilinanus agilis | reverse complement strand
TATATATATATATATATATATATGCCAATGGAACTCTGACTGACAGTTAACAGGTTGACTTGGAGCTAGTTCAACCTTTTCAGAACTTGGGATTCTTGCTACTATAGACAAAAGTTAATGGTGCTGCTGTAGCTTTTGCCAGAATCTATCACTAGACAAATTTCCAGATGTTTCACATTTCCCAAGTTTCTTGGTAAATGATAAACGTGATAAACGAGTGAAATAAGGGAAGCAGATTTTCTCAGAGAAAAGCAATGCCTTAATTTTGGGAAGAAAACCATTTGTAAACTTTAATTCACAATATAAATGAGTCATTATCATTATCTCCCATTTTGAAGTATCACTATAGTATATGTTATAAAGAGACAATAGTCCTATAGTAGACTGCTTAGTAGTCTAGTTAGATCCCATCAGGAGTTTCCTGCTCAATTCTAGGCTATTCATTTGAGAAGGACATTAGTGATCTAGGGTATCTAGAGAAGGTTGATATTTTCACACTGAAATTTGAAAGAATTTGAAAAATTTCAAATCTATGCCATATGAGGATCAGTTGAAGGTATATGGAATTTTAAATCTGGAGAATGAATTAATGAAAAAACTTTACTACTTACTATGTTCTGATTACTAGGGATACAAATAGAAAAACAAGATGATTCCTACCTTCAAGATTATATTCTAGTAGGATGAAAAAATATGTATTGGTTGTTTTAGTAGAAAGTCAGGTGAATAGGTCCAGTGGTTCTCAGAGTACAAGGGCAAAGCTAATTGTAATATATCTTCTTTAATTCCATTTTGAGTGATAAGTCATCCCATTTATGATACTTGAACCACATGACAGCACCAAGGGCTATGGCTATGTTGGTGATGATTTTCTTTTAAGGATCTTTGGTAACTATGGCTGCTTAGGAGGAAGATAAAAGGGACAGGGATGGGTGTTACTGTATCTGCAAATGTTGTTGCCCCGTCTCATGTTCATGAGAGTTATTTTCATGGATGATCACTGCAGGGGCTAGGCTAGAAGCAAGAATGGTCTGAGGAGTGCTGTTATACCCAGGGCACTTCCTACCTGTGTCAGTGTCAGTTGGGAGCTGGTCATGTTGATGGCAAGAATGTGAGGATTGTTCCCTTGAAAGATGATGGGCTGGTATCACAATCAATGGCTTTCTAAGAGGTACTATTGCTGGGGCTCTTGGGCACTGTGTCCCGGGCTATCTCCTCTGCAGTATTAGGGGAGATGTTGCTGTTTAAAATGCTGGCAATGCTTTGACTCTCTTGGCACATGCTACCTGCCCTCACCCCCTGTTTCTCCCTGAGAACCAATTGCTGTTTCAGCTGAACTGGCTTGCCTGCCCCGTCAGTAAGAGTTGAAATGGAGAAAAGTATACTTAGGGAAAAGACGATAGCCACCTCCAAATATCTAAAGTACTCTCATCTTCAAAAACTCTCATCTTCCAAGGGATCAGACTTGTTCTAGAATAGTTCAGATTAAAGAAGTAAAAATCAAATTTAGGTTTTATGTAAGGAAAAAACTTCTTATCTATTAGAGCTGTTCAACTCTGGACCTCTCTGTCTTGGGAAGTAGTGAATTCCCTTTTATTAGAGATGTCAGCAAGGTGGTAAGGTGGTAGATTCAGGAAGACCTGGGTTCGAATCTAGCCACTGATATTTACTAGCTATGGGATCTGGAGCTTAGGCGAGTCATTTAACTTCCCTGGTTTGGCTTTCTCATCTACAAAATGGAGGTAATTATGCTATTTACTTCCCAAGGCTTTTGTAAGGATTAATTCAGATAATATTTGTGAAGTCTACAAACTTAAAAGCATCATATGATGCTAGCTATTATTATTTATGGGGCAATTAGATGATACAGTGGGTAGAGTGCTGGGTCTGGAGTCAGGAAGACCTTATTGAAATCCAGTCTCAGTCACTTATTAGATGTGTAACCCTGGGCAAATTATTTAACCCTCTTTGCCTTAGTTTCCTCATCTCTAAAGTGAGCTGGGGAAAGTTAAGTGGCAAACCATTCCAGTATCTTTGCCAAGAAAACTCCAAACAGAATCATAAAGAATCAGACATGATTAAAACAAATGAACAACAATTATTTATATTTATATAAAAATTGGATGACAACTTATCAGTTATTATTATAGAAACAATTTCTATTTAGGTTTGAGTTCAACTAGATAGTTGCTAAGGTCCCTCATGACTGAGATTTTGTGATGGCTTGTAGTATTTAATTTAATTAGAAAAGCATACAGTTTCCTTTGGATACTCTGGCACTGTTACACTAATGTATTTTAAATCAAATCAATAGGCATAAAGCTAGGAGCTGTAGGAAATTTTAAAAAAAGCTGCAGAAGAATCCCTCTCTCAGTAATCCTACGTTTATTGTGGATTTGCAGTTGAAATCTGTGGAAATTGGGCTAAATTTTTACACATAGAGACCATTTCTACAATCTAATTAGGGAGAGGAGACATAAACATGTGAAAAGTTAAATAACAATATGAGATTTAAATCATAGTTCAAGACTCTAATAGGAGAGATGTCACAAGGCAATGCATAATGGACAGCTAGATGAATGATCCAAGAGATAATTGCTTCAGGAGGTCAGAAGAAGAAGAGATCAATTCATGTTGGGGTCATTGGGAACTACTTTATTCAAATGATGAGATTTGAATTAAGTCTAAAAGGATGGCTAGGATTAAATGCAATTTACAGCAAGTATTTTTAAAGACAGATTTTATGTCTCCAGATGTTAAAAATGAAAGGAAATAAAGCAAACAGGGCACTTGTTTTGATCAGTGATCATCATCTATCACTGAGAATTGTGGGTTTTTTACCCTTGAGGATTTGATATAACAAATTCACATTTTTTGGTCACATTTCAGTCAAGTCTAATTCTTTGTGACCTCATTTGGGGTTTTCAAGGTAGAGAGAATGGTTCAGCATTTTCTTTTTGAGCTCATTCTACAGATGAAGAAACCAAGGCAAATAGTTAAGTGACTTGCCCAGGGTCACATAGCTAGTAAGTTCCTGAGGCCAGATTTGAACTCAGAAAGATGAGTCTTCCTGACTCCAGGCCCAGTACTCTATCTACCATAACACCTAGCTGCCCCAATCCATGTTTATTTTTACAGAGGAGATAGACTTGGAGATGGAAGGCACTTTATAGGCCATCAAGTCCAAACCCATAAGTTGTACAAGTGAGAAAATTGAATCCTAGAGTTTACATGAATTGACCATGGCTATATAGCAATTAACTATATAAGATGGGCTTTGAACAAGTGTCTTTCAGACTGCAAGTCCAGGCTCCTATACGCTATCCCATGCTGTCTCTGAGAAGGTGTGACCTTAGGTCACATTAAAGGTTCATAAAAAAAGCAACTGTGACACCCAACAATGGTTAGGAGATCAAGTGGACATTTCTGACCTATGGATTGGATGATGGAATGGCATCTTAAAGTGAATATTCTATAGGTTTACTTAAATGGTAGAATTCTTCCATTTCCCCTTTCTCACCCATCACTATACCCAAGAATTACAGATTACAGTTTTTCACCAGTTAGTATATTTTGTTTTGAAAGAAGCCAAATCAAATATCTCATTGGAAAGAGCCTTTATTATAGTTGAGGAAATGAGGCTAAAATAAGCCCTGTTTATTAACAGAGGACACTTTATTAGAAGGGGTTTGTGGTTTAAGTATGAGTGAGTCTGAAGTGGCTTAAACATTAAGATAAAGATAAAGGATCAAGATTTAATATCCTAAATTAGGATGGGAAATAAACTCTAAGCAAAAGTGACCAGTGAGCAGTGCTGGTGAATCTTGCAGAGCTCATGGGCTTATATCTTTGGAGGTAATTACTGGATAATGTCTTGGTAGTTTCTCTACAGTGTTTATTTCTGACATCGCCAAGAAAATCAATGCACAACCATTAAGCAGGCATCTCATGGAAATACCTGGTTGCTTGACTTAGTATTGATGTGACCAACTGTCTCTAATTTGCTTCTTTTCTATCGTGATAGGAAGGAACATATTTTACTTCTCCTATTTCTTTTCATCCTTCCCACCTCAATACAGTCATTTCCCCATCCTCAGCTCCTCTCACTCTATCTTTATCTCTATACTGACAAGCTCCACTCTCTATTCCTGCTGCCCTGCAACACCTATTGCAGCTATTTGGTCCCACCTGAGGCTCTGGGACCAATTTCTCTTCTAGGCAAGGGAAATATAAAGAACCATGGATCTATAGCTCAACATCAAGTCATCTTTGACATTCATCGGTTCTGTGCCATGATTATCCTCTAACTCTTTTGGATAAGCTCTTTTCTTGGCCTTGTTACTAAGTCTTTTTCTGGTAGCATAGTACAGTAATCTGTCCCCTATCTTGTTTCTCTGTACCGGATCCCACCCCAAAACTCTAGTTTTTCTAGGACTGGAGTTATGAGTTATTATTACTAGTCTTCCAGGGTGTATAGGGTATTCAGAGAGGTCTAGCATATCTAAGCCCTTTTTAGGGCTGCCCATCTATCTTCGAAGTACACCTTTCACCCAACCCTCGCCCGTGGCTCCAAGAAGCTATGGCATGCTCAGTGACCATACCCTGGTAAAACTGTCTCCACAGATGGACTAAATTAGGTTGAGGCTTGTCAACGACCTTAAACCCATTAGTGAATTAGGGTCTACCCCAAGAATGTGAAGGCTTCCCTCTATGTAATGGGCTGATGAGAACAACTCATTTCAATGGCCATGAAGGCAGGTGAAGTTGGTGCCATAGAACACTTAGATCTTGGTCAAACAAAAATGATGCCAAGATCATCCACTCCATTCTGAGCCATCAATAGTCATCCTGACTTTTGTCTTGCCAATGGACTTTGACGACTCGAAGCAAGATTAAGGCTGATGACTTTGGACAACTCTGCCTCATTTAAATCCAATTCCCCACAAGTTAAGATATCACCTTGTGATGTCATTGTTCCTCTTCAAAAAATGAAGAATGAACAACTGGCTCCCCAGCATTAGAATTCTGCCTCCCAAATTCAAGATCTCTGGCCTCTGTCAAAACTCCTGGCACCAATTATTTGTATGCCTAGCAGTAGGAGCGATGGACTTTGAATTAAGTAAGACCTGGGTCCTAACCCCATCTGTATCATTTATTAGCTATGATACATTGGCAAGATACCTTAGCACCTCTGAATCTCAGTTTTGGCATATATAAAGTGATGATGATAATAATGGTAATGGGGATGATATTAGAGCTGCTTGTCACACAAGGTCATTGGTGAAGAATGTGTTTTTTAAAAAGCTCATAATGTTGTAAAAGTGCATTTTATGATTAATGTTGGTTATTTCTTATGGAAGGACCAACAAGACTTTAGGTATTATAATGCTTTTTATGACCATGATGTCTGACCTTTCTCATCCCATATCCCCAGTTTTAATTATGCATATAAGGGCATGGTTTTGTTATAGAAGTAACTAACTTGCAAGTGCCAAACTTCTCACTCTGGTGGATGTAAATGAATTGATGTTGATTGATTGTTGTGGAATATATTTAGGTCAATAACATATATACATTAAATATAGCTCCATCATATTGAAAAATAAGGCCTTGATCTCCTTGGTTATAAGAAATTTTTATTTTTTTGGAAATTTTATTTGCCTCCCCTGTGGGTAGGTTTACATTTCATAAGTAAAATTCTTAAGCAGGAAAGAGGTATTGAGACTTTTGATCTTTTACTTGAGAGAATAGCCCAAGGCCATTCTCCTGGCACATGCTGGATAATTGGCTCATATCCTCTAAATCAGGGGTCCACAATGGTATGGCTCTGGAGCCTTATCTGGCTTCACTTCCCGACTGGCCAGTCAGGGCAGAGCCCCAGGATGTGCCCCAGGGGGTCTCTCAGCCCCTGCTCCATAATACAGTGCCTTCTGCCTCCATCCTCCTTCTTTCCCAGGTGTTTATGGCTCTCACAGCCAAAAAGGTTGCCGACCTTTGCTCTAAATGTTGTTTCTTTTTCTTCTCTCCTCTCCTTTCTCTTTCTCTTTCTCTTTCTCCTTTCTTTCTTTCTCTTTCTCTCTCTTCCTTCCTTCCTTCCTTCTTTCTTT
>NW_025391219.1:0-6727 GCF_016433145.1 Gracilinanus agilis | reverse complement strand
AAAATGATGTAATCTGGGGGAAAAATCTTTAAAAATTAAAAAAAATGATAAAAGAAATAATAAAGTTATATCCATTTACTCAGGATTTTTACAATTTTAGCCAGTTTATTTAATAAATATTTGACCTCCCATCCAGAAACTCATTAACTCATTTGCTAGCCCTTTCAGCATTGTTACAGGAGAGTTTGTGTGGTGGCTTTCTCTGTCTGCTAATGCTTCTTTGTCGCATATGGATATAATTTCCTAGGATAGAGGTAAGGTAAACACCCACCCACACACACACACACACACATATATGGCTTGAGGAAGAAGAGGTGATAAATTATTGAGTACTAGTGTTTTATGAGTTCATTCCCTGCTTACTCTCATCTCCATAACTCAGTTTCCCCTTAACTTAAAGACTTGTCAGATGTTTCCCACATGGTGAAGAAGAAAGTAATTTCCTTAGCAGGAATTGTTCTTAATATTCTCTTTACTGGAAATAGCATTCTACTGTGAAATTTCCACTGATGGCCAGCTCTCCCTTTTTAGACTGTCAGGAATTGTTTAACAGTTTTAATAAAATGCACAATGAAATGTAATTTAATGGACTTGATGCTCTTTCAGGTCCTTTCCAGTTCTGCCAATGCAGGATGTTCTGAAATTCTAAGATTCCATGGTTCTTTGATCCTTTGAGAGCCCTTAATTTAGAGTTGGAAAAGCTAAATTTAATCTCACCTCTGCTATTTATTCGTTCAACTTTGGCAAACTAGTTAACCACTTAGAGCCTCAGTTTCCTCATATAGAAATTGAGGAGGTTGGATTAGATGAGCTGTAAATCCTGTCCCTGCTCAAAATACTATACTATGATTCTAAGATATCTTCCAGCTCTAATACTATATTCAGGAAATACACAGAACTGCAATTCCCTCACCTCTCCTCCTTTCTCATCACTCTGAAGAGAAAAAAGCAGCAATATTTACAGAAAATATTGTACAATATAATCTCTTCATCAAAAAGAGAAATAATTATCTATTTGGGGGAAATATAATTTCTTAGATAACTGTATTGTGCATATGGTCTATTGAAATTTACTCTATTAAGATTTATAATATTTAATGATGGGTTTAGAAACCACTATATAAACAATAACATTTTCATGTAAGAGGAATGGTGTATAATTCAAGCTAGTAAAAACTCACTCATCAGCACTCTGTGAAACTTGAGTACATGGATGCTCTGCTACTCAATTAATGTCAGGCAATATGGATTTCAATCTGGCTTGAAATATATTTAAACAAATGAAGTAATATACGAATGTTGACTCTTTGGCCAGCTAGAGCTAAAAATCCATTTTCTACCCCATTTATAATAAGGACTAATTTGAATGTAATTTATCTAAGGCATAATATGTTTCCTAATTTTTACATGTAACCATTACTTAGAGTTTAAGTAATAGTTATATCCATGGATCTTAGCGCACTTAATTGAAAATTCATGTTATTAAAATGCAAGACTTAATCCTTCAAAAATAAGGGCATTATCCTAAAGAATAATTGAATACTCAGACTGAGCAAGAGTGAAGAGAAAAAAAAAAGCTTTCAAAAAGGAAGGAAAAAAAGAATCCCCTCCTCTTTAAATACACCACTTCACTCTCTTTATGCCATATTAGAATTATGTCAGAGTGAAATTAGCCACTCTCGGCCACTATTTCAATTCTGATTACCCATCCCTTTCATCTAAGTGTCACATTTGGCACCCACGTCCGTTCCTTCTGCTGCAGAGTGACATGTCAAGGGTGACAGTGACAAATTGTCACTAAGTAAGGAATATCGCATGACAGGGCATGTGGTCGTAATGAGATATATGCATGCCTAGAGAGCGTTGGGAGGCACGAGGCTAAAGGCAGAATGCTGGAAGCTCTTAATGTGTGGAGGCCTCATTAAGGCTCCACACCTCCTCCAATGTGTTTTTAGTCAAAAAAATAAATAATAAATAAGCATCTAAATGAACAACATGGGGGCAGAGTGCTTTTTTTTTTTCAGCCAAAGGGTTGAGGGTTTTCTGTGGGCTTTAATAAAAAATTCCAGAAAAACCTTTTTTGTCATAAACTTTACCCAAACCTGATTTTGTCCCATATTTTTTTTCATTTTTAAAAAAACGGTCATTTTAGTGAAATTTAAATCCCTAAGCCAAGCAGTTTTATAGAGGTGTATGCGTTCATGTATAGACAAGGATGTATGCTATAGCAGAAAGCCCAAAATTGGAGCCAGAAGACTTCGGTTCAAATCCAAGCTTTGTCTCTTACTAGAATTAAACTGTCTAGATAAGAAGCCTTTCTCTATCTCCCTAGCATCCGATGCTTCTGTCTCAAAAATCACCTTGTATATTTATTGTGCATATATTGTATATATACTTATTTGTGCACGTTATCTACTCTCTTGGAATGTAAGATCCTGGAACTAAAAAAAAAACACTCTCTTATCTTCTGTCTTAGTAATAATTCTAAGACAGAAGAGCATCAAGGGTTAGCAATCAGAATTAAGTGACTTGACCAGAGTCACACAGCTAGGAACTGCTCGAAACCAGTTTTGAACCGAGTCTCCCAACTCCAGGCCTGGCAGACATTCTATCCACTGTACTGCCTAGCTGCCCCTACACAATAGGTTCTTAATAAATTTTTGTTGGCTTATTGATTATATGACTGGTTCCAAATCACTCAATATTTCATTACCTTTGTTTCCACATCTTTAAGATTAGAATAATTAATTAATCAATCAACAAGCATTTTTTAGCTCCTCATTATGTCCTAGAAACTAAGCTAGCTGCTAGGGATTCAAATAGAGAATGAAAGACTTTCTGTTCTCAGGGAGCTTACACTTCATTCAAGGAGGAAACAAATATATAAACATATTTATGTAAAGAGATAAACATATTTACAATGAATATAGGGTTTTTAAGCCATTAAAAGATTGAAACTGGGGGGCAGGTAGATGGATCAGTGGGTTTAAGAGCCAGGTCTAGAAACAGGGAGTCCTGGGTTCAAACGTGGCCTGAGATACTTCCTAGCTGTGTGACCCTGAGCAAGTCACTTAACTCACATTGCCTAGTCCTTACCACTCTTCTGCCTTGGAACCAATACATAGTATTGATTCTAGAATGGAAGGTAAGAGTTTAAAAATAAAAAAGATAAAAGCTTCACTAAGACTTTAGGGGCATCTTGTTTGATGGGAAACAGAGTGGTACAGCTGAAAAAGCCAGAGGAGCTGAATTCAAATCCTGACTTTATTACTTCCTATGTGATCTTGGGTGAATCACCTCATTACTAGGCTTAATGTCCTTACCTACAAAATTGGAACATTGGACCAGAAAGCTCTAATTACTCTTTTGGCTCAAAATCTATGATGCTGTGATTCTAAAGAAAATAAATACAAGGTAGTTAGAGAAGGAGGGCACTAGCAATTGAAGAAATAAGAAAATGCTTCGTGTGATGCTTAAGCTGCATCTTGACAAATTTAAGCTGACCTCAATAGGGCAGAAATGAGGAGAAAATGCATGCCAGACAAGAAAAACAATCAGTGTTAAGGCAAACAGACAGGAAATGGAGTAATCTGTGTGAGGAAGAGAGATGTCAGTTTGGGAGAGGGATTAATTAGCAATGAGGCCAGAAAGATAGATTGCATCCAGGTTGCAAAAGGTTTTTAAAAGGCTAAAAAAGGAGTTTTATTTTATCCTATTTTATTTGTCTTTATCAATGGTCAAGAGCACTGGGTTTGGAGTCAGGATGATCTGAGTTCAAATCTAGCCTCAAATACTTCCTAGCTGTGTGACCCTGGACAAATCACTTAGCCTTTCTAACACTGGATCCACTGCAGAAGGAAATGGCAAATTGCTCCTGTGTCCTTGCAAAGAAAACCCCATATGTAGCTCTGGTCCCTGGAGTAGAGAAGAATTGGGCACAACTAAATGACTGAACAACAACTAGATGCTAGCAACTGGAGTTTAATGAATATGGGAATGACCGGCTGAAATCTGCTCTTGAGAACATCACTTTGACAGCTGTGTAGAGGATAAACTGAAGATGGTGACTTGAGACAGGAAGGCCAATTAGGAGGCCACAGAAGTAATCTAGGTAATAGCTGATGAGGTCCTGAACTAAGTTGGGAGCTTCATGAGGGGTGAGAAGAGATCTGATGCAAGAGATATTGTGGAAATAGAAACAGCAAGCTTTGACAACTGATTGAATTTGTGGAGAGATGGAACAGGAAAAGTGAGGGATAATACAAATATTACAAACTTAGGAGGCTGGAAGAATGATTGTCAACACTAGGTAAATTTGGAATAGGGGTGAGTTTTAAAGAAAAGACAATGAGTTCTGTTTTGGAAATAATAAATTTAAGATGTCTTTAGGACAACCAGTTTGAAATGTCTAGCAGGAAGAGAGAGACAGAGAGAAAGAAAGACAGACAGAGAGTAAGGAGAGTTTGTGTATACTTGTTTTATTTGAGTACAAAAAAATCAATTTCACTAGTATAAGATGGGGGAAGGATAGATAGCAATTTTCTAAAAAAGAACTTGGGAGTTTTAGTGGACTGCCATTTTAATATGAATCCATAGTCTGGAGTAACAACTGAAAAAGCTAATGTGATCTTCAGCAACATTAAGAGGGACAGAGTTTCCTGGAACAGGAGGGAATAGGCAAACTTACTGCCCTCCCCAAGCCTCATCTGAAATTTTGGGCTCAGGTCCACGAAGAACATTGATGAATTAAAGGAGGTCCAGAGAAAGGCAATCAGGATAGCGAAGAGTCTAGAAACCATGGCACTTAAGGATTGGCAGAAGGAATTGGGTATGTTCAGCCTGGAGAAGAAGAGACTCAAACAGGACATGATTCCAGTTTTAGAAGAGTTGTCAGGTAAAGAAAGAATTAGACTTTTTTCTCTTTGGGCTCAAAACACAGAACCAGAAGCAATGAGTGGAAATTGCAAAGAGGTCAATTTAGGCTTCTGTTTCAGAAAAAAAAAATCTATTAAAACTGTACAAAAATAGAAGGGGCTGACTCAAGAGGTAGTAGTATTTTCCCTTAGAAATGTTCAGGCCAAGGCTGGACACCCACTTATGTTGTAGTAGAGATTCCTTTTGTATATGAGTTGGACCAAGTAGCTAATAAAGTCCCTTCCAACACAAATTCTGTGACTGATATACAAAAAAACACATATCAATTGATATATGACAATACTGCAGAAATTTCCAATTTTCTTTTAGAAATTATTCTGATACCTTGATAATATAAACTTCATTATAAAAAAACCCATATTAGCCACAAGAAATTAAAAGAATCTTTAAGCAGTTGAGGTAATATCCAATTCTAGCCATACTACTACTAAAAGGAATATTTTCAAGATGATCTACTTATATTATATACATAATTAATGGGCTTTGTTCTATAATAAGCTTTCTTTTACACACAAGAAAATAAATTTAGTAAAGTTATCATTTTGAATGGGAAAGCCTTTACAGCTGACTAATAGTGATTTGTAAAAAGTGGGGGGGGGGGGAGTAAAAGCTACCTTTTGAAGTTCTAGCATGCAGTATCTCCAAATCAGAAAAGTCCTATGCATTTGGGATTATGAAATCCTGATGTATTGATGATAAAATCATACTTTATAATCATTCTATTTCATATATAGGTATATATAAAAGAATGGCTTTAGATACTGCCCAACATACCAACAATACCCAACCATATGAACATTCTTGGGAAGCCCAAAAAAACACAAACTGTATAGGTCTCTAGTATAAAATGATTATGGGGCAGTTAGGTGGCACAGTGGATAGAGCACTGGATCTGAAGTCAGGAAGACCTGAGTTCAAATCTAGCCTTAACTTCTTACTAGCTATGGCAAGTCACTTTTTTTTTTTTAACATTTATTAATATTCATTTTTAACATGGTTACATGATTCATGCTCCACCTTTCCCCTTCAACCCCCGCCCCCGCACCCCCCCCACCCTTGGCCGATGTGCATTTCCACTAGTTTTGTCATGTGTCCTTGAACAACACCAATTTCCAAATTGTTGGTAGTTGCATTGGTGTGGTAGTTTCGAGTCCACATCCTCAGTCATGTCCACCCCGACCCATGCGTTCAAGCAGTTGTTTTTCTTATATGTTTCCTCTCCTGCAGTCCTTCCTCTGAATGTGGGTAGCATCTTTACCATAAATCCCTCAGAATTGTCCTGGGTAATTGTATTGCTGCTGGAACAGAGGTCCATTACATTCAATTTTACCACAGTATATCAGTCTCTGTGTATAGAGTTCTTCTGGCTCTGCTCCTTTCGCTCTGCATCAGTTCCCGGAGGTCTCTCCAGTTCGCCTGGAACTTCTCCAGTTTATTATTCCTTTTAGCACAATAGTATTCCATCACCCGCATATACCACAGTTTGTTCAGCCATTCCCCAATTGAAGGGCATTCCCTCCTTTTCCAATTTGTTGCCACCACAAAAAGCGCAGCTATGAATATTTTCGTACAAGTCTGTTTATCTATGATCTCTTTGGGGTACAAACCCAACAATGGTATGGCTGGATCAAAGGGCAGGCATTCTTTTATAGCCCTTTGAGCGTGATTCCAAATTGCCAGCCAGAATGGCTGGATCAGTTCACAACTCCACCAGCAATGCATCAATGTCCCAATTTTGCCACATCCATTTTTTTTAATTTTTAAAGATTTTTCCCCCAGATTACATCATTTT
>NW_025391218.1:0-6815 GCF_016433145.1 Gracilinanus agilis | reverse complement strand
TGGGTTTGTACCCCAAAGAGATCATAGATAAACAGACTTGTACGAAAATATTCATAGCTGCGCTTTTTGTGGTGGCAACAAATTGGAAAAGGAGGGTATGTCCTTCAATTGGGGAATGGCTGAACAAACTGTGGTATATGCGGGTGATGGAATACTATTGTGCTAAAAGGAATAATAAACTGGAGAAGTTCCAGGCGAACTGGAGAGACCTCCAGGAACTGATGCAGAGCGAAAGGAGCAGAGCCAGAAGAACTCTATACACAGAGACTGACATTCTGTGGTAAAATTGAATGTAATGAACCTCTGTACCAGCAGCAATGCAATGACCCAGGACAATTCTGAGGGATTTATGGTAAAGATGCTGCCCACATTCAGAGGAGGGACTGCAGGAGAGGAAACATATAGGAAAAACAACTGCTTGAACGCATGGGTTGGGGTGAACATGATTGGGGATGTGGACTCGAAACTACCACACCAATGCAACTACCAACAATTTGGAAATTGGTCTTGATCAAGGACACATGACAAAACTAGTGGAAATGCGCATGGGTAGGGGGGGTGCGGGGGGGGGGGGTTGAAGGGGAAAGTAGGAGCATGAATCATGTAACCATGTTAAAAATGAATATTAATAAATATAAAAAAAATCATGCCAAAAATCATTTATCTTCAATTCAATTCATCTGAATTAAACAAATATTTACTAAACGTTTTTTCTGCTGAAGTGATCGTACAGTTGTACTTTATACTCACAACATTTCAGTTTCATAATAACTTCTCAAGAGATAGCTTAAATACTGTTATACACACTTTGTGGATAAGATTTAAAAATTTGCTTATAATGTCTTTTAATTTTTTAAAATAATATTTAGTTTTAGCCAACCTTCTTATCTTCCCACCACAAATACTTCTCCGCCCCCCCAGAAAACAAAAAAATAAACAGCTAGTTTTCCTTAATTTTTTTATTCTTATCTCTTTTTCTGGGATAGTTGTTTTTGCTCTGAGATACTTAGATAAGGGCTGGGCTCTCATATTTCTGGAGAGAAAGACTGGGCTGGTCTTATTGCTCTTTTCTTGAGATCTTGAGTGTTATGTTATTCCAGTATCTCAAGGACAAGCTGGGGATTTGAAAACTTTTAATGTTCCTATGATCTGATTCAGGGTAAAGTCTGATTGCTTCCCTCATAGTCTAAGGTCTACAAATTCCTGGATTGGGCTAGTCTATGCAAGAACAAAATGCTGGACTTAGCCTCTGTCAGCCAACTTGAAAGTCATGTGGGTTCAGAGCCATAGAACTGAAGATACTACTTTGGTCTGGGATTCCTACCTTGGTTATTTCCTTACGGGGTAGGCTAGATGCTTTAAGTGCCCTGCACTTTGGATCTGAACCACACAGCTGCTGCTGCTAGCAAGTCTTCCTTCTTTCTTGGTTCACAACTCAGGGTCTCCCTATCCAGAGACTACTCCTCTGGCAGGTCCCCTTAATCTGTGACTTGCTATCAGGTAGTGGGTGACAAAGCAGCCAGCTGGTATATATGTCTGGGACCTCTTCTTGTTCTGGTGCAGTCTTGCCCTCTGTGTAAGAACACTCTCAGTGTGCTTTTAGCCAACTCCATGCTCAGTATTCATAGACTTTCCTATCTGCCTCCCTATGCTGACTGGGGCTAGACAAATGACTCACTGTGACTTTTCGATTTCCCCATCAGGATCTACCAGCTCCATCTCAGCCCCAAGTCCTGCTACACCCCACAATGCTTTTTAAGTTATTGATGCCTCTTGTTTTTGGTCCCATAATCACTTTCTGTTACATACTACTCTTATTCCCACTTCTATCCCTACAGGACAACTTCTGTATTAAAAAGAAAAAAAGTCAAGCGAAATAAGATGGACATAAGAACAATCTATACAGGTGTGCCATGTTTGATTTCCATAATCTACCTTAAGAAGAAGAAGGTTACGGAATGTTTTCATACAGCATCATTGTCAGCCTAGGTAGATCAATCAGTTAACATTTATTTTGTGGACAGAAACAGAAGCAGATTTTTAGAGTCATACTTTTGGCAATGGTGGAAGTTTGGAGGAGACAATTTATTTTTAGAAAGCCTAGAAAAGGGCTTCAATATATCAGTTACTAATAGTCATTCCAAAAGTCAAGATTCTTTTCATTTAATACCCATTATTTAATTTATAACATGGCATATCTAAATCTGTAATCCAAAACAGTATGAGCTTGGTAAACTTTTTTTTCACTTACCACCTCAAATTAGTTACATGGCAAGAGAATGAGAATAAGACTTCATTTCTTATCGTTTTTTCCTCTCAATCTTCTCTGGAAATGAATGTATAAGCATTAAGTTAGAGGGAAATAATCTAGTGAAATGGTCTCAGCCTTCAGTTGTCTTTGGATTTTTAATCTATAACATTATTATCAACAACTTTAATAAAGGCCTAGATAGTGTGCATCTCAGATTTGTAGATAATAAAAAAATTGAGATTTATCACAATAGATGAGAGTGTCAATACAAAAACAGATATCAGACTCAACTCCACAGTATTGGGGAGGTATTAATACTCAATAGCTGGCATTAAAAATGGGCATTTTAGTAGCCTGAAAACATTAGTCCAATGTGTGGCCAAAAAAAGCCAATATGATCTGAAGCTAAATTAATTAGAGTTACAGAAGCAGGTAATTGTCTTGCTATTCCTTGCCTTGGTCAGAACATGCAGTACCGTGTTTAGTTATGGAAATCAAATTTTAGGAAGAACACCGACAAACTGGAATGGATATGGTAAAATGGATTTAGTGACTGAATGACATTGGGATGAGTGGAGAAGACAAATGATTTTTCAGTGGATATGATAGCTATTTTCATGTATTTGAGGGTTTTACATATAGAAGAAGCACTAGACTTATGCTACTTGGGCCAGGGGGGAAGAATGAAGATGAAAGAGAAGATTGTAGGGAGGTAGATTTAAGCTTTTCAAGAAGAAAAACTCCCTAACATTTAGAACTATTCCAAAGTAGAATGGACTGTATTGGGAAGTACTCCATTAGGTTCTCACTCAGTGGTATTTAAGTAGAGGTTAGATGACCATCTGTCAGGGATATTTCAAAAGGGATTACTACTCATATACAGATTGGAGTAGATAGCCTTTTAAGTAATTTGTAAAGCTAAGATTTTGCACTGTGAATCTCTATAGGCACTGTGGGCTATACAGATAGATAAATGTTGAATTGAATTGATTCTTTGTACCTAGGAGTTTCAAAGTTCTTTATATCATCAAGTCCTTCAATTTTTGAAAATAGAATATTCTAGAATAGGTGTCTAGTGTCTTAAGAATGAGACATATGAGATTCTATTGCTTATTGATTCTTTCTTTAAATAAGCCCCTTGAGCCCCAAAAATTCAGTAAATAAGAATCCAGTGGATCAGGTCCTTTGATTTGAAAAAGTTTCCTCCAATGTTTCAAAGAGTTACCGTCTCATGGTATCAAAACGAAAACAAAATAAGAGAAAACAAAAAACAAGATGCATAGCGAGTTTATTGTCATCACCAGAGAAAGCAAGTAGTAGTCAAAAAAAGGATTCTCAGAGAAATGTACTTTGCTATTTCTTGTACAAGATGGGAAGGAGAGTTCAAGGATCATTAAGAAGAGTTCAAGGATTATTAAGATCAAAAGGGACCAGAACTGATTTAGGAGGAAAAAAATAAAATGATTAATCTTAATGAAAATTATTCCTTTTACATTTCTCTGGGGTCCTCACACTCTCTAAGCAGTTCTCTCTAAGCAAATTAGCATACTTTCTAAACAATAACAACATGCATGTAGTACTTTATGGTTGATAGATTTACATGTTTTCCCAATTGATCCTCACAAAAACACCTTGAAGTACGTTCACAGAATTAAAATATCTTGGCTGAGGCCAAGTGGCCAATAAGAGGCTGACCCTGGGATTTTAAACCAGGTCTATGCTGCCAAAGTACTTTTTCAAAGTGTTCCTTTATTTTATGCTGCCTGAGACAAAGAAAGACTTTCTTGCAGTGAATATTGTAGGGATAATAGATCAAAGATGAAAAAGACCTTAGAAGTCATTTCATTTAAACTCCTTTTAAATATGAGGAATAGGTTTAGAGAGGCAAAATGTACCTAAGAGGCAAAATGAGTGTGTCTGAGGTCACACAGAGAGTCAATAGTGGAGCAAGTATTCAAACTATACCAAATATAGTCTGATACCAAAGCCAGGTTTCTTTCTACTATTGCCACATTCTCTCAGATGGTTTGGATTTAGTATTGCCTTTTGTTCTGGTCTGGTCTTGACTCAGCAAAAGTTAATGATGCATTATCCTTTATCTTCTCAAATGCCAAATCTATATTTATATACACACATATACATGTTAATGTGTAAATGTATAGATCTAGGTGTTATAAAATTGGCCCTGGTGGTCTTGTGACCACCACGACAGTCTCATTTTGAGGGAGGAGTCTTGAGATCATCATGATGATCTCCCCTTATGAGGGGTTATAAGCCTATGGAAAAACTTGTGGAAAAATATTGATAATAACATTTTTCAAAAGTTAGCATAGCTGGACTTCCGGGTTAAGATGGCGGCAGAGTAAGAAGCAGCTCTTAACCTCTCCTGACAGAAACACACAAAACTCCTCAAGGGGACATAAAAACAAGTCCAGATGAACGGAGGAACCCCACAACAGGGCACAGCGTGGAAGGTACGTGGAATCGAGACATTTCCAGGCTAAAAAGGGCTCTCACTCAATCGCGAGCTGAGCAACCGCCCCACCCCCAACCCCTCCACACTCACCTATAGCTCCGAACCCAGCTAAAAAGAAATAGAGCAAGTTTGGGGCACCCATCGAGTCATTGGCAGCTCCGGGACCTGTTCCTGAGAGCAGCAAGACTTAGGACCCCATTAAGTCAAGAACGCACGCGAAATCTGAGCGCGTGGGAGCAGAGAGTGGACGCTGGGCGCAGAGTGCCCGCTGAGCAGAGGCGTGGGTGCCGGCTGAGCAGAGGCGTGGGTGGAGGCAAACACAGCCAGGAACTAAAGCCTAAGTGGGGAACCAGTGCAGACGGGTATACGACTGTGGAAGTAGCTCCCTGAGACTTGTAAAGGAACCTCCTGCAGAGGATCAAGCAAGGGAATCCACCAGGGGGCTTGACCTTGGAAAAAACTAGAACTCAGACCTCAGGAGCCAATAGATCTCAGACAGACACTGAGAGCGAGGACAAACCAGAGAAGCTGCTGGGCTAATGATGGCTAATCAGTTACAGGAAATTCAGAAGAGAAAGAATAATAACAAAAAAAAGAAGTCTTTAACACTCGACAGCTTCTACACAGAGAAAATCCAGACAACTGAGCAAACAGAGGAGGAGAACAAACAACCATCCAGACCCTCCCCAAATAAGGAAAACTCCTCACAAGCTATGGAAGAGTTCAAATCTGAGATTCTGAGGAAAATGGAAGAGATCTGGCAAGAAAATAACAGCTTAAAAGGTAGAATCTTGCAACTGGAAAGCGAGGCTCAGAAACCAAATGAACTGATAAGCAAATTGAACACAAGAAATGACCAGATTGAAAAGGAATACCAGAAGATTATGGCCGAAAACAAGAAGATTATGGCCGAAAACCAAAACATTATGGCCGATTACCAGAAGATTATGGCCGAAAACCAAAAGATTATAGCCGAAAATCAATCCCTAAAGGCTAGAATTGAGCAAGTAGAAACTAATGATCTCTCAAGACAACAAGAACAAATAAAACAAAGCCAAAAGACTGAAAAATAGAAGGAAACATGAAATATCTCAATGAGAGAGTGACAGACCAAGAAAACCGGTCTAGAAGAGACAATTTGAGAATAATTGGTCTTCCAGAAAAACCAGAAATTAATAAAAACCTGGACTCTATACTAACAGAAATAATTCAGCAAAATTGCCCTGAAGTCCTACAACAAGAGGGCAATATAGACATTGAAAGGATCCATAGAACACCTGCGGCATTCGATCAAGAAAGGAAAACACCAAGAAACATCATTGCAAAATTCAAGAGTTTCCAAGCAAAAGAAAAAATCTTACAAGAAGCCAGAAAGAAACAATTCAAATATCAAGGAGCAACAATCAGGATCACACAGGATCTGGCAGCCTCAACACTAAAAGACCGCAAGGCGTGGAATACAATATTCAGAAAGGCAAGAGAGCTGGGCCTGCAACCACAGATCAACTACCCATCAAAATTGACTATATATTTCCAAGGGAAAGTATGGGCATTCAACAAAATTGAAGAATTCCAGGTATTTGCACAGAAAAGACTGGGGCTAAATGGAAAGTTTGATATCCAACCACAAAAATCGAGAGAAACCTGAAAAGGTAAATAAGATACAGAAGGGAAAGAAAGAAAACTTATAATTTTTAAATTTGCCTTTTTAAGGGCCTCAGTGAGATCTAATTATCTGTATTCCTTTGTAGAGAAATGTTATGTTTAATTCTCTGTAGTGAACTCTATTCACTATTATAATATTCACTATTATAGTAATCAGAAGAATAATTAACAGGGTGAGGGTGGAACACTAAATAATCTAAGATGGCGTGGGGGATGGGAAAGAGGGGGTAAATAGCATGGGACACCAAGAGAAACTTGAGCGAATAAGAAAATAGAATATTCTATTACACACAAAGAGGGCATGGGAGAGAGAGGGGACAAATACTATTATAAGAAGGAGAGGAAGAGAGCATAAAGAGGTAATAATCAAACCTTACTCTCAGTGTAATCAACCCGGAGAGGGAAGAGTAGCTATACTATCCA
>NW_025391217.1:0-7567 GCF_016433145.1 Gracilinanus agilis | reverse complement strand
CTTAATAAAACAAATATATGGCTGAGATGGATTAATTTATTAAGTTGTTGGCCCACACTAATAAAAAATAACTCAAAAGTAAGTGAAGATGACACATTGTATATGAAATGCAATGATTTTGTTGGTAGTTGAGTATTTTGAATGCACGAAAAGAGTACAATTGATTAAGTATACTTAGAAGCAGCTGGAATTCTTGAAAGCTAACATCAAGGAATTCCTTTAAAAAAAAAAGGTGGTCAAAAAGAGGGGAACAAATTTGGGGAGAGCTTTATTCACCACACAGCTACCGTCAAGAGAACTTTCCTGTCATAGCAAAGAAGCTGAAAGCGAGGGCATAGAAGCATGGCGGGAGGGGAGCAGTCAAGCATACAGTATTGCTGGGACTGCATTCCTATTAGATGCTGCCCATTCCTTACGCCCCACACCCCAACTCCCAGGAAAAGAAAAACAGAAATAAAGTGAGTCCAGGGCTGATATTTATCAGACTTGGTCATTCCTCTGATTCTAGTTACGTGACCCCATTCTCTCCTCATTTCTCAGTTGTATTAGGAAGGTGTGTATGAATGTGGTCCATGAAGGACTGATTGCACAGTCAGGAAATGTGGGAAACTTAGCACCTACAATTCCTATGATTCTTGAATTCAGACTGAAGTATTAGTTATTACAAGGGCGACTTGTCCTTGCTTTCTCTTTCTATGAGAGTGGAGACCCTTGAGATGTCTCTCTACTAGCCTGTCAAATTAATAACCATTTCTTAAGGACCTACTATGTGCCAGGCACTGTGCCAAGAGCTGTGTACTGGAAGAAGGGCAAAAGATAGTCCCTGCTTTCAAGGAACTCACAACCAGTGTTTATCTGTGGATTGTGGGAGCCTGCTCTAGCCACATTACTAGGATTGGTGATTATTGTGACAGTTGTCCCCCCTATCTCTACCCCTAGCTATGATCATTGGTTTGATTCTCCCAGTTTCTACCCTCAAAAAACCCCCCAGCATTCTAGTGAACTGTTGCTGATTATTTTTCCAGCTCCATTGACCTCCGATGAAAAATATGCTTTTCAGTTTAATTTGCAATTATTCTTCAAAAGTTTGTAGAGAGAATGTTTAGGTTGCTATCTAGACTTAGGGCTGGGATGGTATAAAAAGTGTTCAAGACTCAGCTCTAACTGGCTCTCAAGAGGCGATTGTTACATTTTCAGTGTAAACATTTATTATTCTTTATCTCTTGAACTGAACTATAAAAAGATACCCACAGTTGACCTACCTTACTACGTTATAGAACAAGGCATGAAAATAAGAGGAGACAGAATCATGCTTGGTCAGACAAAACAAGATTTCTGTTCCCTAATTGGCCACTTGAAACTTCAAATTGTTAAGTTGTTTCACAGTAACTTTGGGGCTACTATTTATAATAACTATCACTTATATAATGATATATATTATATAAAAAGCTATATATTACAACTTTCAGGTTTGCCAAGCACTTTGCAAATAGTGTCTCATTTTTTTCTTTACAACTTTTGAGAGGGAGATGCTATTATTATCTCAATTTTATAGAAGAAGAATCTAAGGCACCCAGAAGTAAAGGAATTTGTCCATGAGCCACTTTAAGACAGTTCTATTGTTGCTGTTCAGTCCCTTTTCAATTTCAGTATAATTTATTTATTATTATTCATCATTCATTCATTCATTTATTATTTATTATTAAAATATTATTATTTATTATTAGTCTTTGTGACCTTGTTTGGGATTTTCTTGGCAAAGATACTTGAGTGGTCTGCCCTTTCCTTCTCCAGCTCATTTGACAGAGGAGGAAACTGAGGCAAACCAGAGTTAAGTGACTTGCCCAGGATCACATAACTAGAAAGTATCTGAGGACAAGTTTGAATTGAGGAAGGTGAGTCTCCCTGATTCCAGGCCCAGCTTTCTATCAGTTGAGCCAACTAGCTTCCTCCAAACAGTGCTAGTAACCTTTCTTTTCCTAAATTCCAGTTGAAAAAAAGGGATACTATAGAATTTAGAAAAGTAATGGTAGATGCTGGCTCTTGACAATGCAATGTAAG
The DNA here is from genome assembly GCF_016433145.1 of Gracilinanus agilis. Lineage (NCBI taxonomy): Eukaryota > Metazoa > Chordata > Mammalia > Didelphimorphia > Didelphidae > Gracilinanus > Gracilinanus agilis. The sequence continues at coordinate 5,506 of NW_025391217.1, read as the reverse complement.
CTTCTTGAGGGCAGATTGTTTTTCTTTCTTTCTTTTTTTGGGGGGGGGGTCTTTGTACTCTCTATCTAGCACTTTGCTCTGTACTTAGTAAATGCTTAAAAAACATCCAGTGATTTATTAAATTGAAGTTTAACAATTAACTAATTATCATGAAACTTGGAACTTTTTGAAGCTTATCATAATATAGTTTGCTTCAGTTTTACCTGATTGTCTGCCATCTTGAAACAAAATCGTTATAGATAAAAATTTTCACAGAATGTTAATTTTTTCATAATTGTACCTGTTGAGGTCAGCAGTTCACAGAAGCATTAGCGTAAAAGCATCCTCAGGGAATCTTAAATGTGTTCATTTGAAGTTAATAAATTATACTAAAATTAACATGAAAATCTTTTTGCTTAAAAATCAAACTGATGGAATTTCAGTGAATTTTAAGAACTCAGGTTGGTAAATGCCAATGTGAAGTTTCTATCAATCAATCAACAAACATTTCTTAAGCACCTAATATGTGTCAGATATTGTACTAAGCTCCAGGTCTACAAAGAGAACAGTAATTAGTTCTTGCTTCTGGAGGCTTAGGATTTTTGAAGGGAGATTAAAAAGTATGTATGCATATGTGCATATATGTAAATTCTCTCTCTCTCTCTCTCTCTCTCTCTCTCTGTCTCTCTCTCTTTGTTTCTCTCTCCCTCTCCTTTTCTCTCTCTTCTCCCTCTCTTCTTCCTCTCTCCCTGCTTCTCTTTCTCCTCTTCTTTCTGCTTTTCTCTCTCTTCTTCCTCTCTCCCTGCTTCCCTTTCTCTCTTCCTCCCCTCTCCCCACTTCTCTTTCTCCTTCTCTCCATTCCTCTCTCTCCCTCCTCCTCTCTTCCTGCTTCTCTTTCTCTTTGCTTTCCTCTCTCTCCCTCCTCTTCCTCTCTCTCCCTCTCTTTATCTCTCTCTGTCTCTCTCCCCCTTTCTCCTTTCCTCTTTCTCCTTCCCTCCCCTCTTTCTCTCATTTCCTCCCCTCTCCCTCTCATGAGGGAACACACTAGAAGCTGAAGGGCTTAGAAAAGCATTCACATAAAAGGCAGCAGTATTTCAGCTGAGCCAAGAGGCAAACTAGGGATTCTAAGAGTTAAAAAAAAGGAAGGAGTACGTCTTGGCATGGTTGAACCAATGTGAAGGCAACTGGAAAAGAGGATGAGTGCCATGTTTGAAAGGGCTTTGTAAACCTTAAAAGTATATCTCTGTATGTATGTATGTGCATACATGTAATTGTTGTGGGATACTAGAGGTGAACCCCGGGGGTTCAGGAAGGGTACCTTTTACAAGAATGTAAGACTCCAAAACTAACTTAAAAATGAAAGGAGAAATTTATTAATTTAGAAAGTAATATTGAATCTGGCTAGGAGGATAGTATAGGCGGAAGAACAAGAGGAAAGGCTGCTCCCAGAATCCATCAATTGTGGGGATTACATCCTTTTTACAACAGTGGGGATGTGATGCTGTGTCATGGTGTAGACATGCTTCTAGAGAGGTAAACACTCAGGCATTTGGTGGGGGGGGGGGTTGGTCATCTGACTGGGGTCTGCCTAGTTTAGGGGACAGATGGATGCCTGGGATACAGCCCGATGGTATCAAGGTGTAGCCTGGAGGTGCATCTCTCTGTCCATCTCAAATCTAAATGACGGTGCAAGGATGATAATTCTCTCGGGGTCTTACAGAAGTTATCCGATATTATTGGGTTAGGAGTCACAAGGACAGAAAGGAGCAAAGGAATTTCCCTGCTTACAGTTTGCCTGCGTTTTGGGGGTTATGATGGTCATGCCATTATTTCTGTGTATGTATGTGTAGTAGGTATTCACACATACATATGTGTTATCTGTGTGTATATGTGTATATCTGTGTGTGACACACACACACACACTCACAGAGAAAATGACAAGCCACTCAAGTACAACTATGGTCTATGGGGTCATGAAGAGTTGGACATGACTAAACAACTCAACAACAACAACTATATATACATATACATACATATATAGATAATAAGGTTGGGAAAATAATAATTAATAATAGATAATATATATAATAATAGCTATTCTATGTATCATATTAGCCATTATTATTATTATTAGTCATTATGTTCTTCCAAGAATACAAGGGTGCAAAAGGAATTATTTTTATTAAGGGTGAAGATATATTCCAAAAGTATTTTACCATTGTGACTGGGCTTATATAAAAGAAAAAAACTTTCCATTTATTTTTTTATTAGTTACCTTTATGAATTTAGAGAAAGTGCTTAATAAAAGCAAGGTAAGAATCTGTTTAATTGAAAAATAATCAGGAAACTTTTTGGCTTGAAGACTCTCTGGGGAACAGAAAAGGACGTTTTGAAAAAAGATCGGAAGTGATGTTGGAGACGCTGCCACCTCTACCCATTTATCCTATTTGAAAATGTTTGCCATCCTGCTGTCCTATTCTAAATGTAAGATATGAACTCAATTCATAGGGAGAGAAGCTTTTCACTCAGGTCACTGGTAGATCCACAGGCATTTTATTTCTCAGAAATTTATTGCTTTCAGTCATGGTTTTTAAAAACATTCTCACAGAAAATAGTCCACTAAAGACATAACCCAAGGGGATAATTTTTACAGATGGCTCCAAGCTAAAACCCACAAAACTTATGTATGTAGCAATAGCTTAGGCCTTTGGGGAGATCACTCCTGCTGAATTATTATAGAAATTTCCTCTTGTTCTTATTTGTGAACCAAAGCTTTCATCCTATGATAGAGCATGCCAAGGGAAAGGCCAAAAGTGAGAGGAAGAGGCTAGATCCCAGAAAAAAATATTCACATAATTCTGGATACTAAATTAAACTATGTGGATTATTCAGCAACCCCCTGCAAAATAAAGGACTTCTAAAGGACATGTTTGTTTATTTCACTTAGAATTGAAAAATAAACTAAATGTACCCTAGGAATCAAGTGAGAATTTTTTTTCTTTTTGGTAAATGATTATAAATCTATTATATTAAGACACACAAGAGAGATCCATATTAAAATGATTGGGCATCTGACATTTACAAGAATCCACATACACGCATTTAAATCATTGGAACAAAATAAAGAATATTTTTATTCTTTTTTTTTCAATTTTTTTCAATTTTTTTCAATATATTTATATTGAATTCAATTCAATATATTTTATATTGAAAAAAAAGCTCCTTTTGTCACAAACTGAATATCAGAAATTCCACAAAGTTAGATGGATCACTTGAATCTATAATCAAATAGAGAAAATAATGATGCTGTTATTTTAAAAATACCTTGAAAGTAAATTGCTCATTGAAGACAGGATTAAGAGTCTTTCTGTGGACTTTTGTCTCAAATTTCTTCTTCTTATCAGGCAGCAGGAACACTTTCACATAGGGATCTGATGTACCACCCATATCTAGGGCAGGAAGCTCAGCTGCTTGAATGATTCCTACCAAGAGCTAAGAGGAAAGAAGAAACAAACAAAGCTCAGACAAAATCATTAAATAGCTATTTTTTGGGGGAAGGGACATTGATTTATTCACACATGCACCATTTCCTGGAATTTCTCCCCCTTTCACTTTTTAATTTTTTGCTTTTTGCTCCCCTTTTAATAAACTTCCATCCCTGCAGGAACCTGAATCGCAGACAGCAAATGGAGGGATGCTATAGGCTTCAGAAAACCAATTATGGCAGATGCTGGCGCTAGGAAGCCTGGTTTTAAGCACAAAAGAGGCTTTTAAAGGGCTGCTGATTACAGTTAAATACGGAATTCATATTTGCAAAAGGGTTGCAATCAAATAACTTTCCAGTTGCTAAAAGCCCTTGTGCATTATTTTTCTTTGAAGGGCATGATTTGTAGATGGAAATACATTGTTAAACAATCATACATCTATAATTATAACTAAGCAGTTTCTATTCTAAAACATCCCCCTTCAACCAGTTAAATATAAATTTCTTAGAAAATGGGGAGCATTTTGGGTTAGGAAATTAGATCATCCAGTCTCCTTCACATTTGACCTTCACTTTGGCTACAAACATCTGGTAGCTATTCATTTTAATTACAGGCTAATTAATATTATCTTTTTTTGAGGTGTGAAAACTAAGTCAGGGAAGAAAAATGATTCTCTGAAAGGAATTGGAAAATGTAGACTTGAATCTCATGTCATAGATGAGCTTTGGAGATTTGGATAAGTCAGATCACTTATCTGAGATACTTCTTCCTCAACTGTGAAAGGAGAGAGTTGGACCAGATCAAGGAGTCCTCAACTATATCTGTCTGTCTGTCTGTCTGTCTGTCTGTCTTTCTATCTGTCTGTCTCTATCTATCTATCTATCTATCTATCTATCTATCTATCTATCTATCTATCTATCTATCTATCTATCTCTATATTTGTGTGTGTATATGACCCCTTTGGCAATCTAGTGGACCTTTCTCAGAATATCTTTTTTTTTTTTTAAGGATATAAAATTGAATTAATGGGATTACTAAGAAAAGCAATTATTTGAATATTGAATTGAGTTCATCAAAATATTAAAAGAAGTTCACAGACCCCAGGTTTTGGGGAAAGACAACTGAGGCATCTCCCATCTGTAACTCTAGGTGTAAAAAAAATCACAAATAAAGCTAGAGGGTCTGGAGCAACCACAGAAATTTATTAATTCAAAAATGAAAAATGGATCTGTGATTTTTGGCTAATTGAGTCAAAAAAGCAATTCACTTCCTAAACAACAATGACCCAGACTAACTCATTCTGTTCATTACTGAACCACTCTGCTCTTAAGTGTGATGTGGTCAGCATGACTCAATTGCTATCCCAGCCTGATGCATTCATTGGTAATGGATTTCCTTATTTATTGTTTCCATTGCTTTTTGAAGCATCAGCACACCATTTTAGTTACAAGGGCATAAAGATTTAGATAGAAGAGGGGATGCTGGAAGACAACCAAACAATACATACAAGTTGGTATGAGATTTTTAAATGTGGACCAGGAAAACAACAAAGAGCCTACCACTTTGCAAACTGTCATGCAGTATTTTGTATTCACTGTTTATCTAACAATTTTACGCAATCAGGATGTCATTTGGTTAACAATTCAAACACATTTTTCACTTCTGGGAAATCAAACCCACAACATTGTTGTAAAGGAAGTATTGACTATTTCTACTTATAAAATTTTTGGAAAATGCTGGTTTGGAAAGGTAAAGTGATCCATTTCTTTTTTGGGGGATACTTGTCTATGAAAGAAGTGTCATTTTTCTTCTCTGAGAAATTTTAAGTGAGCTTCAATCATATTCCAACGTGGCTCAGTACTTCTATTTCATAAGGATGTACATTTTTATTAGGATGCAGCCTCATATTTTTTAATGTCCTTTAGATTCTTTTGCCCCTACTGAATATAAATCAACTAAAAAATTGAAATTTCAGAAAACCTTGTGTTTAAGTCCAAAGATTTCATTAGGTACAGTCTTAAATCATGTCCTTATTTTAACTC
>NW_025391216.1:0-8888 GCF_016433145.1 Gracilinanus agilis | reverse complement strand
ATCAAGCCATTCCCCAATTGATAAATGGGCAAGAGACATGAATAGGCAATTTTCAGGTAAAGAAATCAAAAGTATCAATAAGCACATGAGAAAGTGTTCCAAATCTCTAATAATTAGAGAAATGCAAATCAAAACAACTCTGAGGTATCACCTCACACCTAGCAGATTGGCTAAAATGAAAGAAGGGGAGAGTAATGAATGTTGGAGGGGATGTGGCAAAATTGGGACATTAATGCATTGCTGGTGGAGCTGTGAACTGATCCAGCCATTCTGGCTGGTGTAAGGAATAAAATTTAGGTATTATAGATATATATTAAAAATATGTGGCCGCCAGGAATCAACAATTTTTGTTGATTCCGTAATTAAATCAGACCCAAGTCAGCATTGGGTTGAAGAGTTTATTTACAATCAGGTAGGTAAAAGTAGGAATAAAGAGAAAAAGGAGAGGCTAGTCCAGGCCAAAGGCCTGGATGGAGGGAGAAGGTTAGAAGGCTAAATAAATGAAGCTGTAAGCCACAGGGCCCAACAGCCAGATAGGCAGAGTTTAGAATTGGCCCAGCAAGGCCAAGGAAGCCAGCCTAACTTACCCACGTGACAATACAGAGTGTAAGCTTTCTGTGGTCTCAGGAGATGCTTCTTCTTCCAGTTCGAGAGGGCAACTGCCCCCACAGGAAGTTCACTCACTTACTTAAAGAGATCGTGTCTTTCATCACTTCCTGTGGTCCGCCTCTAATTCAAATGGACAAATGGCAGTTTCTACATTGATTTGGACTGCCCAAAGGGCAGTCCCTTATTCTTGATTTGTTACTTATTGTCACGTGTGGGTAACTCGTCTCCCCTCCCCACTAAGGGAGGTGGGAGTGACATCATTAGCACGCCTGGGTTGAGTAGATTTTTGACTATTAATGGGATCGAGCTAATTCTATTTACACACTGGCAATTTGGAATCATGCTCAAAGGGCTATAAAAGACTGCCTGCCCTTTGATCCAGCCATACCATTGCTGGGTTTGTACCCCAAAGAGATCATAGATAAACAGACTTGTATGAAAATATTTATAGCTGCACTTTTTGTGGTGGCAACAAATTGGAAAAGGAGGGGATGTCCTTCAATTGGGGAATGGCTGAACAAACTGTGGTATATGCGGGTGATGGAATACTATTGTGCTAAAAGGAATAATAAACTGGAGGAGTTCCAGGCGAACTGGAGAGACCTCCGGGAACTGATGCAGAGCGAAAGGAGCAGAGCCAGAAGAACATTGTACACAGAGACTGACATACTGTGGTAAAATCGAATGTAATGGGCTTCTGTACCAGCAACAATGCAATGACCCAGGACAATTCTGAGGGATTTATGGTAAGGAACGCTGCCCACATTCAGAGGAAGGACTGCAGGAGAGGAAACATATAAGAAAAACAACTGCTTGAACGCATGGGTCGGGGTGGACATGATTGAGGGTGTGGACTCGAAACTACCACACCAATGCAACTACCAACAATTTGGAAATTGGTCTTGATCAAGGACACATGACAAAACTAGTGGAAATGTACATCGGCCAAGGGTGGGGGGAGTGCGGGGGGCGAAGGGGAAAGTAGGAGCATGAATCATGTAACCATGTTAAAAATGAATATTAATAAATGTTTGAAAAAAATAGGGTAAAGTGACTTTCCCAGGGTCACACAGCTGGTAAATATCTGAGGTCAAGTTTGAACTCAGGAAGATGAGTCTTTCTGTTGCCAGTCCTGGTACTCTACCCACTGTATCACCTAGTTGTCCTCTGAACAATACTATATTTATAATAATAATTCAGTTAATTCTGGAATGTTTGGTTTGGAGATTTACCCTATGTTAAATACAATTATTGGTTTGCCGTGTTTTTGTTATCATTGTTTGACAAATGTTGATTTTGTAACAACAATTTTAAAATGAATCTATGAAATACCATTCAATAAATATACAATTTTGTGACTGGTTAGGGCCTGGCAAAGAATGAGCATTTAAATGCTTTTTGTTTAATTCATTGATTGATTGACCACTTACAGGAATTTCTATCCCTTCTCTTCTCTCCCCTGACTCCTCCAGCTTTCACAGAAACAAAATGTAAAAGAGAGATCTACAGATCCCCCCGGGAGGGAAGATTGTTCCCCCTCCTACCTACCCTTACATACATCATCTCTCCCTCTTTAGTGTGGGCCCAGAGGGAGGAGGGCAGCAATCGTGATTGCCTCAGAGGCAAAGCTAGAATGCTCCTTATCCCTGATATTTGGACTAGGTATTTAAGTTTTTAATACTGCAAAGCACTTCTCAGATGTGCTCTTATTTTGAAATTGAGGCTCAGAGAAAAGCTGCAAAGTCACTGACTGTTCCTTCTTCCCTCTCCTTCCTACCCTACTCCATTATTGCCAAGTACCATCATTTCTACTTTGGTAACACCTGTTCCTTTGAGACTCTCATCTCTCTATTCTCACAACTACCCTATTAGTTCAAGCCCTCAGTCCTTTCTCTCTGAACATTGTAATAGCCTTGTGACTGGTCTCCCAGCCTTCATTCTATCCATTTTAATTTTAATTTTTGTTAAGTAATTTTATTTTACCAATTACTTGTAATAACAATTTTTCACATAAGTTTTCTGAAGTTATGTGATCCAAATGATATAGGCTTTACCCTCAAAGCACTGAAAAATCTCTTTCCTCTCCCTGCCCCATTATACCCCCCACTCCCAGGGACAGTAAGCAATTTCATCTGGGTTATACATATATAAACTTGCAAAACGTATTTCCATATTGTTTATTTTTGTAAGAGAATAATTATATAAAACCAACCCCCCAAAATAAAAACTCAAATAGACTAAAGTAAAAGAGACTAGTTTGATCTGCATTCCTACTCCCACAGTTCTTTCTCTGGAGGTAGATAGCATTCATTGTCATAAGTCCTTCAGAATTGTCCTGGATCATTTCATTGCTGAGAGTAGCTAAGTCTTTCACAGTTGATCATCGTACAAATATTGCTGTTACTGTTCAACGTTCTCTTGGTTCTGCTTATTTCACTCTGCATCAATTCATGCAGATCTTTCCAGTTCTTTCTAAAATCATCTTGTTCATTATTTCTAACAGCACAATAGTATTCTATCACAATGGTATACTACAACTTGTTTGGTCATTCTCCAATTGATGGACATCCCCTCAAGTTCCAATTCTTTGCCACCACAAAAAGAGCTGCTATAAATAATTTTGTACAAGTAGGCCCTTCCCCCCCCCCCTTTAAAAATCTTTTTAGAATACAGACTTAGTAGCAGTATTACAGGATTGAAGGGTATGTATGCACTGTTTATATAGCCTTTTGAGCATAATTCCAAATTGCCCTCCAAAATGTTTGGATCAGTTCACAATTCCATCAACAATGTATTAGTGTCCCTATTTTGCCATACCCCCTCCAACATTTATCACTTTCCTTTACTGTCATGTCAGCCAATTGCTCTCCCTTTTAAAATCCACCTATCAGAACTGTTGGAGTGGAAATGCAGATCAAAGCATACAATTTTTCACTAGTTTAATTGGGTTTTTACTTTAGGGTTTTGGTTTTATATGATTATTCTCTTATAAAAATGACCAATATGGAAATATATTTTGCATGATAATATATGTATAACCCAGATCAAATTGTTTGCCAGGTCTTGGGGGCGGGGTAGGAGGGATGGGAGGTAGGGAGGCAATTTGGATCCTATAACTTCAGAAAACATAAAAATTTATTACATGTAATTGATAAAATAAAATATTTTTACAAAAAAAAAAGGACCTCCGGGAACTGATGCAGAGCGAAAGGAGCAGAGCCAGAAGAACTCTATACACAGAGACTGATATACTGTGGTAAAATTGAATGTAATGGACCTCTGTACCAGCAGCAATACAATGACCCAGGACAATTCTGAGGGATTTATGGTAAAGAAAGCTACCCACATTCAGAGGAAGGACTGCAGGAGAGGAAACATATAAGAAAAACAACTGCTTGAATGCATGGGTCGGGGTGGACATGATTGAGGGTGTGGACTCGAAACTACCACACCAATGCAACTACCAACAATTTGGAAATTGGTCTTGATCAAGGACACGTGACAAAACTAGTGGAAATGCACATAGGCCATGGGTGGGTGGGGGTTGAAGGGGAAAGGTGGAGCATGAATCATGTAACCATGTTAAAAATGAATATTAATAAATGTTAAAAAAAAAGAAAAGAAATAAATCCATCTTTCACACTGAGGTATGAGTAAACTTTGGGACCATATTATTTCTCTATTGGAAAACCTGCAGTGACTTCCTGTTACCTCCTCAATCAATTATAAATTACTGATCTCAACACTGAAAATTTTTCACAGTTTGATTCCAATCTGTTGTCCAACATGAGTTCATACTATACCCTTTCACCTACCCTACCTTCCAGCCAAATAGGGCTATTCTCTGTCCTTCCCCTCCTTTTTATCCCACCTTCTCCTATCTCTGTGTCTTTGCTCATATAGTCACCTACATCTGCAATAGTTTCTCTTTCCTCCTCCTGCCCATTTCCATTTGTTGACAATTGTTCCTTCCTTAAATGTCATCCTCTCTCCTTTAGCAAGTACTCTTCTGCTTTGAGATCATGCTATGTGATGGAAATAGGTTGGTAGCCACCAGCTATAAAATTCTACTCACTTAAGACCCAGATTTCATGTCACCTTCTTCAGAAGCTTTACCTGCCCTCCCCAGCCAGAATATACTATATGAATTCCCACAGCATTTTGTCTGGAAACACAGACTGTGCCTTCTTCATTTCTGTATTCCTCGACAATGTCCAGGAGAGTAACCTAGTAAGTACTCAGTGAATGTTTATAGGCCACACAAATTAAACCCTAGTTCTGGATCTGCCACTGGCATGCTATGAGACCTTTGTCAAGTCCTTTTCCCTCTCTGGGCCTCAGTTTCCTCCTCTGTAACAAGAGGTCAGTAGACTAAGTAAGCTCTAAGGTTCCTTCTAATATTTTGTGGTCTAATGATTGTATATCTAGGGGCTCAGATTCCTACTAGTTCCTCTGCCAACTCCTTGGAAAGTACCTACTGGGCAGAGAATCCACAGACACCCCTTGGGAAACATGTTCTTAGGTGGAAGCCTTTGAGACCTGCGCTAGAAGAAAGACACTATTTACTAATTCATGCTCATTAACCTTTCATCAGGCAAAAAGGAATGTTATTGCCAGTTTGTGCTTCTACTTGGCTCCTTTTCAATTTGATGTGGCAACAAACATATATTAAGTACTCTGTGTTCAGGGCCCTGTGAATACCAAGTGGAAAATTATATAAGTTCTGCCCTCAAGGAACTGAAAATCTATTAGGCACTTCATAGATGACAGAGTCACTGCAGGTCTCCAATAGAGAATTAAATGGTCACAAAGATTACTCACACTTCAGTGTGAAAGATGGATTTAAAAAGGGATAGAATGGAAGCTGGAAGACAAGTAAAGAGGTTATTACAATGTCCAGGGGGGAAGGAATGGGGGCTTGAACTAATAGGGTTGCCATGGAAGTAGAGAAAGGAGAGTCTAGAAGGGACAGGTATAAGATGGGAAGATAGAAGAGAACTAAAGTGCTCTTGGAAAATTTGAGGAAGGAAGGAAGGAAGAAAGAAAGAAATGAAAGAAGAGAGAAAGGGAAGGAGGAAAGAAGAAAGAGAGGGAGAGAGGGGGCAGGAAGAAAGGAAAGAAGGGAGAGAGGAAGGGAAGGAGAGAAGGAAGGGAGAGGGAAGAAAAGAAGAAAGAAGGGAGAGAGGAAGGAAGAAAGAAATAAGGGAAGGAGGGGGAGAGAGAGGAAACAAGCATTTATTAAATTCCCATGTACTAGGCACTGTGCTAATCACTTTACTAGTATTATCTCACTTAATCTTCACAACAACCCCGGGAAATAGGTGCTATGTTTATTTGCATTTTATAGTTGAGGAAACCAAGGCAGAGAAAAATTAAGTGACTTGGCCAATGTCATGGCTAGTAAGTGTCTCAGATCTTCCTGATTATCCACTGGGTCTCTTAACTATAGATATAGGCTGTAAGCTTTTGATAACCGGGACTATTTCAGTTTTGACTTTGTTTCAAGCATAGACTTCTAAGTCTTGTTTGTCTATTAAGTACTTGTTTGATTGATCACTTTCACTTTCAATAGAGGTAAGAGAAGGCTTCATGGAGGATGGAGCATCTGGTCTGATCCTGAAGGAAGAGAAGGAAAAAAAACACAGAAAATACTTAACAGCCATAAGGAGATGTGGCCTATAGAAGTAAACAAAGACTGGAATGGTAGGGCTACCTCAGGGTACAGTTCGCTAGTTGGCCCATTTGTCTAGGAAGCAGAATTCACTGTGGAGAGCACTGGGTATTGAAAATGGAAATGGAGGATGAGTCACATTTTGGGGTGCCTTGGTATCACCCTAAGAAACTTATTTTTTCCTGTAGTCAATAAGAAGTCAATGCATGTTTGTTTGTTTTTTAACTCTTGGAATCAATACTGTGTATTGGTTCCAAGGCATAAGAGTGGTAAGTACTAGGCAATGGGAGTTAAGTGACTTGCCCAGGGTCACACAGCTAGGAAGTATCTGAGGCAAGATTTGAACCCAGGACCTCCCATCTCTGGGCTTGGCTCTCAATCCACTGAGCCACATAGTTGCCCCCCAATGCATGTTTTTGAGTAAAAGAATGACATGGTGGACTTGCTTATTATGAATTTCAGAAACTAGATTTGTTTGGGGTTGGGGTAGAAGAGAAAAAGGCTGGAAAGTTTTTAAACACTGTTTTAAAGGGGAATAGAGGTGGGAGTGGAGAGAGAATAGATGAGATAACTTTGGGAATGGCTGTCAGCCAGGTGGAATAGGTCCAAAGAATCATAAGCACAGAATGTTAGAACTGGAAGGAGTGTGGAGTGTTCTATTTTACCTTCTTGTCCAAGAATGGAATGTCAGAGCAGTTTTCTTTGATAATTTCTGATAATATGATGCCTAGGCTTTTTTTTTATCATGACTTTCGAATAGTTCAATAATTCTTAGATTGTGTCTCCTAGATCTATCTATTTCCAGGTCAGTTGTTATGTCAGTGTGATATATCATATTTTCTTCTATTTTTTCATTATTTTGATTTTGTTTTATTGTTTCTTGATGTCTCATGTGTAAGAGGGGAAAACTAGATATTTAAGGTATGGTTGCCAGAAATCAATTAACTCAATTTCAAAATAAAATAGACCCAAGTCAGGATGACTTTTATGGTGGTTTATTTACAATTAGGAAGGTTGAAGATAGGGAAGTTGAGAGAGAGAAACTCTGGCCTGGACCAGAAAGAGAGTCAGCCAATTCAAAGGGAAGCAGTCTGAGGTCTCACCAGAGATGCTTCTACACCAAGTTCAAAACACCAACTCCCCCTACAGGAAGTTACCATCATATTTAAAAGATAGCATTTTTCGTCACTTCCTGCATCCACCTCTAATTTAAAGTGGACAAATGGCAGCCTCAACAGTGTTTTGGGCAGTCCCTTGTTTTTGATTTGCTCCTCACTATCATGTGTGGGTAACAGACCTTCCCCTCCCCACTTAATTCTAAGTTGGATTATTCCTGGTGGCTAGAGTCTGAACAAATGAACGAGGATGAGCTAATTCCATTCACACACATGAAGTCATTAGCTTCTATTTGCCCAATTCTGGTTTTTAAAGAATGATTTTCTTCCATGACCTTTTGATTCTCCTTTTCATTTGGTCCATTCTATTTTTTATGGAACTCTTTTCTTCATTGGGTTTTTTTTGCCTATTTTTCCAGTTAGTCAATTCTGTTTTAAAAAGAATGTCTTTTCTTCTTTGGATTTTTGTTCCTCTTTTTCCACTTGACCAATTTTGCTTTTTAAGCTGTTTTCTTTTTGCATTACTTTCATTTCTTTTCCCATTTTTCTTCCACTTCTCTTATTTGACTTTTGAATTCCTTTTTGAATTCTTCCAGTATCCAAGACCAATTTCTATTTTTCTTTGAAGTTTTGTATGTGGTTGCTTTGTTCTCACTGTCCCCTACTAAATCTATTCTTTGCTCTTTGTCTCCATAAATTTTTTCAATGATTAGGTATTTCTTTTGCTGTTTGCTCATTTTCCCAGCTTTTTTTTTTTGCCTTTGGACTGGGAGTTCTGAAAACTGATGATTCTGTCTCCTCTACTGATGGCTTGTAGGACTCAGCACTGTGAGCTATTTTGTCCTGGGGCTAGGGGCTTCACTGCAAGCTTGAAAGGTCTCACTGTGGGCTGGTGCCAGGGCTTGAAACTTCAAGGGGTGGGCGTGGGATGCTCTGATGTTGGTTTAGGTAGGATCCCAGGATCTTGAAGTTGGCCTATACCCAGGTTCAGAACCTGATACAGTAGGTAGGGAGTAGCTGGTCCACATTCCTCTGTATGCAGTTTTGCTTCTGGTTCCCTCTTATCCCATGGAAATAGATTCTCTCTACTTACCTTTGAAGTTATTTTCTGCAGAAGAGCCCCCTCTTTCCATCTTGTTGTTGGTTCTATGACCTCAGTTGTTGTTTTGAGGCACTATTTTAAGGTTGGTTTGCGAGGATTCTCAGAGTGGTTCCAGCTTTCTTGGCTACTGAGCCACCATCTTGGCTCTGCACATCCCCACCCTACTTCCTACCCCATCCAATTCAGGACAATTCTGAGGACTTATGACAAAAAAATGCTATCTACCTCCAGAGGAAGAACTGTTGGAGTCAGAATGCAGATCAAAGCATACTATTTTCTACATTAGTTTATTAATGTTTTTATTTGGGGATTTTGGTTTTATATAAGTATTCTCTTACAATGACCAATATGGAAATGGAAGGATGTTTTGCATGATAATATATATATATAT